>NC_135670.1:600000-809848 GCF_964188315.1 Podarcis muralis
TCTGTGGTTTAACCCACAGCGCCACCCGTGTCCCGTACCTTTCCTTTTTTTACCCTGGTTCATAGCCAACTAATCCCTGATCATAGAAACCTAGAACTGTGAAGTTGTAAGGGACCCCCAACGGTTATCCAGTCCATCCCCCCTGCAATGCAGGACTCGCAGCTAAAGCACTCCTAGCAGGTGCCCATCCATCAGAATATGGGAAACTGCCTTATCCCGCATCACACCCTTGTTATACATCCAGTGGCGTAGCGTTGGTTGTCAGCACCCGGGGAAAGGCAAGTAATTTGCGACCCCTAACCCGTGGTAGGGGCAGAGAGCTGCGAGTGCGAGCGAGCGCCCCCCAGATGTTGCGCCTGGTGCGGCCGGCCCCCCTGCACCCCCACGCTATGCCACTGTATACATCGAGCTCAGAATGGTCTGCACTGACTGGCAGCAGCCAAAGAAGGTCTTTGGGGCTTCAGGCAGCTTCCTCGTTGTCCCTACACGATGTGAGCAGGAGCAAGCTGGAGGGCGGAGCTGGCCCCTAGTGGTCCTCATTCCTCCTGAGCTCCTTCCTTGTGATCCCCACCCCACCCTTCTCTCTTTTTTTCCCTCCAGGAACAAGATCCTGATCTTCGGCCTCCTGGAAGAGACAGCCTTGGCCGCTTTCCTCTCCTACTGCCCTGGGATGGGGGTGGCTTTGCGCATGTACCCACTCAAGTAAGCGCCCTGTCCGGACCTGGTGGGGTTGGATCCATAGGCGCCGACTCTATGGGGCTTGAGGGGGCCCGAGCCCCCTCAAAAATTCGTTTGGGGGGGCTCCGCCCCCCCAATAATCTCCGGCGCCCCTCCAGCAGAGCGCCATCGCCGCCCCTCCCCCAGCCCAAAATGCACAGGGAGGGGCGGGCTGCATGCCTCCTGCCCTCCCTCCCGAGCAAAAGCTCCACCCAATTTCCTTTGGAGCTGATTAATAGGCGCAGCACGCTCTCCCCTATTCGCTCACGAGGAGGCGGCGCCACTTTATTTGCATATTCATGAGCTTATTTATTATTCATGAGCTTTCCCGGGCCCCCCCAATATTTTTTATAAGTCCGCGTCCCTGGTTGGATCAGTGGGTGAGGGGGGGGCTTTGTCTCTGCCCCTTAGCCCTCTCTAGAGCAGAGCTCAGGCTTGTCATTTATTTATTTATTTATTTATTTGTTTGTTTGTTTGTTTATTTATTTATTTATTTATTTGCACAAATATTTGTATACCGCTGCGTCATCAAAAAATGCCTCCAAGTGGTTTAAAATGCAAAACCACACAATAAAAGCCATTTTTTAAAAATTAACAACAGACATCAATGAACCATCGTGGGAAGATGTCTTCTTAAGCACCTGCAGAATAGAAAATGTTTTCAGCCGGCATTTAAGATGTTAAAGACGGTAGGCGTGCCTGCTTAATCTCTAGTGGCAGGGAGTTCCACAGGGCCAGGCTGATGACAGCACTAAAAGGCCCATTCCCCCTCGTTGCCAAATGAGCCTCACCACAAAAATTTTGGGAGAAATTTGCGCAGAAGTGGTAACGAATTCGCGTGGAAAATTCACAGGCTGGTGTGGAGGGAGCTGAATTTTAAGATTGGCCGGAGGAGAAAGTGAGAGGCTTTGGAAACTGGCAGATTTGCCCGTCTCCCGTCCTGCACTGCGCTCAGGAGCTAAATCCTCGGCTGGGCCCACTTCTGCCCACTAATCCCTTTAAGAGCCCAGTTCTTGAGGCGGCCCCATCTGCCAAGATCTGGCAAGGCCTCAGAGCCAGGAGGGGGCAGCTTGGCAGCTGCTGATCAGAGAAAGCAGAGAGAAAAGCTCCTCTCCGTCTCTCGTGATAACACTGGAACTCACAGGCGCCCATGGAAGCTGAAGACTGGAAGTCCCAGGGCAGAGAAAAGAAAGTCCTTCTCCATCCCGTGTGCGGTGGAACTGTGGAACTCCCTCTCGCAGGAGATGATGATGATTATTATTATTATTTATACCCCAACCTCCCGGGCTCAGAGCCGGGCTCAGGGCAGCTAACACCAATAAAATAAAATCACAGCAAAAACATAATAGGGGGAAAGAGAAGGGGGGGGGGAACCCAATTTAAAATACAGGTTAAAATGCAATTTAAAATGCAGACTCATTTTAAAAGTCAAAAACCATAAGGGGAGGGAAACATAAGGGTCAGACTGAGTCCAAACCAAAGGCCAGGCGGAACAGCTCTGTCTTGCAGGCCCTGTGGAAAGACGTCAAGTCCCACAGGGCCCTGGTCTCTTGGGACAGAGCCTTCCACCAAGTCAGGGCCAGTACTGAAAAGGCCCTGGCCCTAGTTGAGACCAATCTAACCACCTTGTGGCTCGGGACCTCCAAAGTGTTGTCATTTGTGGACCTTATGGTCCTCCGCGGGGCAGACCAGGAGAGGCGGTCCCGTAGGTACGTGGGTCCTAGGCTGAGATAGTGATGGTACCGAAAGAGGATTAGGGGCTGGGGGAGGTGGGGGAGGAAGGCTGCCTGAGCCGCTTCAATATTTTTTCAAAAAATGATAAAAAATGGGATATGATTTATAACGAATTGGAAAAAACTGTTTAAATATACCTTCCCTCAAAAAAACGCAAGACTTTTTGCTGGGGTTGATAGGAGATGAAATAAGAAAAGCAGATCAGAGACTATTTATGAATGCTACAACTGCCGCCAGAATCTTAGTAGCCCCAAAATGGAAAACACTATTTTAAATACCAACACTAATGGAGGGGCAGACAAAAATGGTTGAATATGTAGAATTAGCAAAACTGACCCACCGGATCCGTAACCAAGAGGAAACAAAATTCAAAAATAAATGGAGTAAATTCGTTGAGTATATAGGTAATAACTGTAGAAGTTTAAAGACGGTAGTAGGATTAAAATAAATTTTGTGATGTGTATAGAATGCTACTAAGATCCTGCAATAAAAGAGAAAATTCAGTATGAAAGCCTGTTGGAGGGAGGGAGGGAAGTCTGTGCGCGATAGAGCGTTTAGAAAATAAGTAGACATATGATTGTTGAATTTTAGAGTATTTATTTTGTTTGTGTATGTTAAAGAAAACTCAATAAAAAGCATTTGGAAGAAAAAAACCAAAGCGCTTCTCTCCCTCCCTTTCTCCTCTCCAGGGTGACCTGGTGGTTCTGCGCTTTCCCGTACAGCCTCCTCATTTTCATCTACGACGAAGTCAGGAAGCTCCTCATACGCCGCTACCCTGGCGGTGAGTGTCATCCTGGACCCCCCACCCACCCAAAAAAAGGATGTGCAGGGCTTCCCTCGCAGACCACCCAGTCGGCCGCCGTGAGAATGGGAGGCCGGACTGGATGGACTCCCTCCTTAGGCTCCGATGGACAAATGGCAGGAGGATAAATCGACCGGTGGCTACTAGTCACAATGGCTACGTCCTCCGTCCTCTGTCGGAGGCAGGGCGCCTCTGAATGCCAGGGAACACTCATGCGCTGGTCCCGTGGGTTACCCGAGAGGCGAGGTCCAAGTCCGGTCCATGGTCAAAGGTGCAACGGGGAGGCAGTCCATAGTAGCTGAAGCTGGGTGCAGGACAGGGAGTCGGGTGAAGTCAGGAACAGGCATGTAAGTGTTGTAAACAAAAATTGCCCTTTTCCCTTACGGGGTGTCCAAGAGCCCATATAGAGTCCTTACATAGGTTCCCTATTGGTAGGAGAGAATAGCAGAGGCCAAGCAGAGAATATTGAGAAGCAAAGCAGCTCGTAAGCCTGATCTTTATTGATCTGATGCAACAGGGTGCTCCCCTCACGCGCAGGAGAGGAGGAGGACCCAGAAAAATGGCATGCAAGGCCTTATAAAGACTTTTGAAATTCCCATCCGGTAGATCAAGACCACCCCCAGAAACATCATACATATATCACAGAAGGGGTGTAACCTAAGACCACCCCTCAGATACAGCACAGAAAAGGCGGTCTAAAACAGAAATTTGAATATTGTTTTTCTCCTGTTGTTGTTTATCTCCTGTCTGGCAGGTTACTTGATTGGATTTCCTGGGGAGCCTGGACAGTCTTTTGTAATGATGAATACCGTATTTTTTGCACCATAACACTCACTTTTTTCCTCCTAGAAAGTAAGGGGAAATGTCTGTGCATGTTATGGAGGGAATGCCTACGGGTGGCATGCCTACGGATTTTCCTCCTCTAAAAACTACGTGCGTGTTATGGTCGGGTGCGTGTTATAGAGCGAAAAATACGGTACTTAGTTCCTGGCCATGTTACAGGCTCACACCCTATTCAAACACAGACATACCCTTAAGACAGGATTTGTGAAGGAAAAGACAATGGGGAGGCTCTTCCATTTTGACCTTGCAGAGAAAAGATTTGGTCAGTTTAGGAATCGAAATGGTTCCAGGTCGGCCTTCCTGTGCTGATCTATATATGTGCTTGGTTGGTACACTTATGAACATTACCATATATCTAAGACCATAAAATTCCTATCACACAAGCAGGGAGCCAGGGCGGGCCAGGAGCTCCGGCAGGAAAGCAGGACAGGGTGCAGGCAGGAACTGGCAACCAACAACATTGCTCCCACAACTTGGGACTGGGGGCTGGCCGGCTTTTATCTCCCCTGAGGCATAGGGCGGCCCCGGTCCACAGGTGACTCGCTTCTCCTGGCCTGGAGGCGAGCCCTCCTCCTGCGGGAACTTAGTTCCCCCCGCCTCTCTGCCCTGAGCCTCTGCAGCTCAGGAGAGGCTGGAGGGTTCCCGGACCCAGAGGCAACCTCAGCTTCCTCTGATGGGGCTGAGAGTGGAGCACCTGCAGGCAATGGGTCCTCCATCACCTCAGGAGCCAGAGCAGACTCAGCTGATGCCTGCACCTGAGGATCCGGCACAGGTGAGGACCCTTCAGGCTCAAGCCCCTGCCCCGGCTCAGCTGGCCCTGGAGGCGGGGACTCCTGTGCAGGCTGGGATCCCTCAGGTTCAGCATCCGAGTCCGAATCCCAGGCCATCACACCTCAAGTTGGCTTGATCCAGCGGCCAAGCACTCCCTAGAGAGGGCTCCTGTGGCAGCAGAACCTCCATGCCCAGTGGCAGTCTGCCCTGAAAATCAAGATAATGGGGGGACACAAATGGAGAGGTGCCATTGCCCTCAGGTCCTGCCGGTGGGTTTCCCGCTGGCTGGTCTCTGTGGGAACAGGAGTCTCCCTTGGGCCTGATCCAGTGGCTCTTCGGACGTTCCTATGGAGCCTCCAGCTCCAGAGGCAGTCTATCTTGATTCCTAGGTTCTCAGGGGCTTTTTGGCCACTGTGGCCCAGGGCTGTGGGGCAAAGGGGTCTCCTTTGGCCTGATCCAGCCACTGCAACACCCTCCTCATGTTCTCATGCAAGTGTATCTTTTCCCAACTCAACCGTCAGACAGTTTCATGTTTAATAGGTTATTGTATTTTAATATTCTGTTGGAAGCCGCCCAGAGTGGCTGGAGAAACCCAGCCAGATGGGCGGGGTATAAATTATTATTATTATTATTATTATTATTATTATTATTATTATTATTACACACACACTAACTCTTCTCTCTCTCTCTCTCCTCCCTCTTCCTTTCCCAGGCTGGGTGGAAAAGGAGACCTACTACTAAAGGCAGCAAGCCACCCCCCCCCCCTTACAACCTGTAGTCAAAAGCCAGACCATGTAGTTGTAAAGAGGCAATAAAAGTTAATTTAACCTGTTCTTCAGGCCTCGTCCCTTGCTGTCCCTTCGGAAGAGGAGACCCTTGTGGGGCCAGGAAAAGCGGGGAGTCTCACAACTCTTGCATGGTTGGAAGTGGGGCTGCGGGGACAAATCAAAATAATCTGGCGGGTGTCATGTTTGGTTTTTTTAAAAAAAATGATATTTATTAAGATTTTACAGACAAAAATGAGTTACAAAATTAAAAAGGAGCAAGTAAAAAAGTAACAAGGGAAAAAAAGAAAAGGTATAAAAATGCAACAGAAAAAATACAAAATACATAGAAAGTAAAGAAAAAACAATTAAAAACAAATCAGTATCTTCATATCTTATATTTCATTTACTTGTTTCCTGACCTCCTCACACCTCCCTTTTTTGTATTCCAGTTCACATGGTTAATTCAGCAAATCCTTTCCCTCTTTGTTTTTATCTTAATTCTATATCTTAACATATTATAACTTCGTATTTTCATCTAATTATCAATCCATTTTTACATATTCTTTTTAACCTTATTGCTAAAGCCGTTTCATTTCAATCCAACATCATTCTAACATTCATTAATTTTACAATATTTCTGTAGATAGTCTTTAAATTTCTTCCAATCTTCTTCCACCAACTCTTCTCCCTGGTCTCGGATTCTGCCAGTCATCTCCGCCAGTTCCATGTAATCCATCACCTTCATCTGCCATTCTTCCAGGGTGGGTAGATCTTGTGTCTTCCAATACTTTGCAATAAGTATTCTTGCTGCTGTCATGGCATACATAAAGAAAGTTCTATCCTTCTTTGGCACCAATTGGCTGACAATGCCCAGGAGAAAGGCCTCTGGTTTCTTCAGGAAGGTATATTTAAATACCTTTTTCATTTCATTATATATCATCTCCCATGGCGGGTGTCGTGTTTGGGGCCACAGCGAGGGGCCTGTTGAAACCCAGTGGGTGGGGAGCTCATCAAATCGTAGAGTTGCAAGGGTCCCCCAAAGGTCATCTATCCCAACCCCCTCTGCAATGCAGGAATGCTCCTGGTTCCGTTCCCTGGGCAGGCTAGCTGTATCCCAGGTGAACGCAGAGCAGCGTGCGCCTTCGCCCCCCCCTCGCCCCCTCCTGCCTGCCAGCTGCCGTTGGCCCCAGACCCGTTCCTAACTGCCCCAGGTGCTAATGGCACAGAAAGGGGATCTGGGCAGCCGGTGTAAAAATAAGACTCTGGATCAGCAGAAAGGGCCGAAATAGTGTCAGAGCTCACTTAAGCTGCAGGGCCCCGGGGCGGCATTTGTGGCTGATTAAAATAACAGCAGCTGTCCCCGGCCAAGTGCTGCAGCGAGGGTTAAAAATAGCCCCAGCTGAGGCATCACTGGCCTTAAGGGCCACTGCAGGATGGAAAGGAGGAGGCAGCAGCAGCAGCAGCAGTGGCCCTGGACAGGACCAGGTGTCTGGGCTGCACTCCGCGTGGTTCCCTTAAGACATTGTGCGGGGATGGACTGGATGAGCTTTGGGTGCCCTTCACACGCCACACGTTGTGTGATTCCAAGGAAGAGGAAAACCTCTCCTTACGCAGGGCTGGAGCTCCGTGACAGAGCAGGTGCGGTTTCTGAAACCCTCGAGAGCCACCTGCCAGTCAGTGCAGACAACATGTAGCTAGGTGGACTTGATAAGGCAGCTCCCTAAAACCTTTTCCTTGCGGCAACAGGGGTGTGTAGCTGTGACACCCCCAAAGACAAAGGTCCTCTGTTTGCACGTGTGTGTGTGTGTTTGTCTCCTTCTGTTCCAAGGTACGTGCGCCCCCACCCTGCACAGAAACAATTAGAATCCTGATAATGAGGTACAGAGGGGGGCTGCATCATTTGCAGGGCTGCAAATGGAATTGTTATTTATTACATTCCTTTCTTGCATATCTCGGGGGAAAGCATTCCGCAATCAGGGAGCCACCATTGAAAAGGCCCACCTTCATCCTGCAAACCCTCTGGGCCTGTTTGGAGAACTAAGTAAGGCCCGGGACCTGCCCCCCACCCCCTCAAAAGGGGGCAATGATCAGGAGTCCAACCAAGGTGTTTCAGCACAGCTGCTGGAAACTGGCAAATGGCCCCAGATACAATCGACAACAGTGAGGCCTAGCAACATGCGTGACAGGTTTTAAAGAAAAGCAGTAAACCCTGTGTAGTCAACAAAAGGTGTTGCTGTGGCCAGGGTCTTTGCATCTCCCACCCGAGGGATTCGATTTCTCAGAATTAGAGAGGTGAAAGGTACCTAAAGGGCATCTAGCCCTGGAATGCAGGAGTCACAGTTTACCAGCTCTCAAACGCAGGCCTTTGTCTGCTAAGACTGAAATGCGTCTGCTGTCTTCAAAACAGCAGGAGAAGGAATTGCAGGAGCAGCCAGGGGCCTCCAGCGAGAGAGGAGGAGGCTGAAATGCAAAACACCGCTTATTCCACACAAGCCAAGAGCCCCTCGCAAAGGGGCTATTCATCAGGAATGGCAGGTGGATATTGGCAAACACCAGTGCAGGGAAGAGTTCGTTCCCCAGGCTAATAACAAGACTAGCCAGGAGAAGTAGGGAATGTGGCAGGCTAAGACAGGCAGGCGTGGCCAGAATCAGCCGTCAGCATGCGGTCAGGAACAAACTGTGACCGAACCTTGCAGGCAAACATCAGCATAAATATTTGAACACCCCAATCTCTGAGTGGTGAGAGATTCCAGGGGTCCCGGCGCTTACTCAGGTTCAGTTTCCTTGGAATGAGGTTCAGCGGAGACGGTGGTGTCTTTAGAATATCTGGTTTTCTTTGCATACATATACCACCGAAGCGTAAGATGGAGGGGCTTTCTCCTCCAGGAAACACAACCCCACTTCTGACACCAGTGTTGCGCACCGGCCCAGTCTCTGAGCAGCGAGAAAGTTCAGGGGTTCCAGTTGCTTACCGGGTTCGGTTTCTTTGCAATGAGGGGCAGTGTGTGGTGTCTTTAGGATATATGGTTTGATTTGCACATAAATACAACCTGAGCACAGGGTGGAGGGGCTCACAGCATCAACGCCCGAAAAGATCTCGCTTCTCCATTAGTCTCTGCTTTGGAGCAAACAGATCTCTGGGTCTCCAGCTTCCAGCCTGCTTTCTGCTCAACTCTCTCACACACAACACTGACTATCATTCTCCTACTCAGCAGGTAGGTGAGTGGAGGGTGGGGGCAGCGGAAGAGAAAGACAAACACATTTTGCCCGAGGGCACAGAAAATTTTTGGTTATCCTAGTCTTGGTTGCCTAGACAAAAGGGTTGGGAATGTCCGTAGGTGATTAACCCGGGTCCTTCTGCATGCCAAGCTCTCCTACTGAGATGTACCCTTTAAAGATAAAGGGACCCCTGACCATTAGGTTCAGTCGTGACCGACTCTGGGGTTGCGGCGCTCATCTCGCTTTACTGGCCGAGGGAGCCGGCATACAGCTTCCGGGTCATGTGGCCAGCAGGACTAAGCCGCTTCTGGCGAACCAGATCAGCGCACGGAAACGCCGTTTACCTTCCTGTCAGAGTGGTACCTATTGATCTACTTGCATTTTGACGTGCTTTCGAACTGCTAGGTTGGCAGGAGCAGGGATTGAGCAAGGGGAGCTCACTCCGTCATGGGGATTCGAACCACCAACCTTCTGATCGGCAAGTCCTAGGCTCTGTGGTTTAACCCACAGCGCCACCCGCGTCCCTTGTGTAGCCTTTACCCTAAGCATAAAGTAAGATTCTGGTCCTCATGGTTCTGAATTAAGGGCTGGTTTGAACAGGCACTTCAGAAGCTGCCTTTTCCCGGAGTTTGGTCCATCTAGCTCAGTCCTGCCTGCCTACACTGGCTGGCAGCCGCAGCTCTGCACCTGGGACACTGTGTGGAAAAGCCACGCACCCCAGGCCCACCGACCCTCCAGTCCCCACCCCAAAAAACAAATCCGCTTTGGGTACAAGATGTGCTCTGCAGGCAGGGAGGGGCGGGGGGGGGCGTCTTCCAGGAGCCCTGGAGGTGCTGACTGCGGTGAGCCCAAAATAGAGAGGGTGGCGGGTGGGCCTGCGAGGCAGAGCGAAGGTAGAGGGAGAGGGAAGGAGCCGGGCGGGAGGGGGCCTTGCTCAGGTTTCGTTTGCTGGAGGGGCTTAAATATCCACCTGGGGTTAAAAATAAGGATGCTCAGGCTCCTGCAGGTCATTTGAAACCAGCCTTGGCTCTGCAAGGTGTGGAGGGGGGGGACAGAGGGGGGGACAAATTTGGGGAGGGGGTTGGATGAAGGGCCTGGAGCCTGCCGGGTGGGTGAGTGGGTGGGTGGGTGCTGGACATTTCAGGGGGGCATTATTTACTTTCTTTGGACACTCTCTGTGGCAGAGACACCGCCTCCCCAAAGCCCCCCACCCCAGATTCCTGTCTCAGGAATTTATTGATTGATTGGTTTCATAATACTTATAAGCCTCTTCATTTTTTTAAAAAAAACAACAACCCTCAAAGCAATTCACAAAAAGAGTAAAACAGTGAAATTGTCAGTTTGAAAAACAGCTAAAAGCAAGTAATTTAAAAACATAAAAAATAAATATAAGTAAATTGCAAATTGCATTATGCAATTTGCAATTTACTTATATTTGCAATATGTGTGTATTAATGCTGAATTATTTTAACAATAAAAACTTTATATATGTGTGTGTGTGTGTCTGTGTTAAAACACACGACTGGATATAGGATTTGCCTAAACAAAAATGTTTTCACTATGCACCAAAAAGAGTACAGCAAAGAAGATGTCTGCCTGGTGTCCCCAGGCTGGGAGTTCCAGAGGACCATGCAAAAAGATCAGTTTCAAAGAAGTGTGGAACGAGGATTGTGAGACCAGGTCTGCAGGTTGCAGGTGGCAAGGCGATCTTGCAGGTGGACCAGTCCAAAGCAGTTGAGGGGTTTCTAGACAAACACCTTGAACCTGGGTGGCAGCGCTGGGTAATGGGAGTTGCCTGTCCAGCAAGCTGCCTGATCTGGCAAGAAAAGGGTTTGATGCATGAACACCTTGAACTTGGCCTGGCATGGCACATGCGTCACACATATCGGGAGAAGGTCCTCACAACAACTATTTAAAACATGCCAAAAAAAAATTAAGATGCAACAATAAGCTAAAAAAACCCAGGTTAAAGCACATGTCAGCATCTCTACATATCTAGGCAGGCTTGCCTAACAAGAATGTTTTTAGCAGAAGCAGTGCAGTGAAGGCGCATGGATGGTGTCAAGAGGCAGGGAGTTCCAAAGTCTGGGTGCTGCCACACTAAAAGAGTGATTTCTTACGAATGCAGAACTAGTGCAGATCAAAGCAGTTGCGTGAGCCCAGATGAGCTAAGGCAATATTGCAAATTGCTCCCAAATTGTTAAGGGCTTTGCATCCTATTAGTAACCCCTTGAACATGTATCACACAGGTCAGGATAAGGGCAGAGAGGCCCCCCTCACGGGTCAGACCCCCATAGGGCTGGGGTAGCCAGTTGGGTGCCCTCCAACAACCCCACGAGTCAACGTGGTCGTTGCCCAGGGAGGGGGAGGACGGAGTCGGGAGTCGGCTGTCCAACAAGCTGCCTGATCTTGCAAGAAAAGCGTTGGGTGGGGCTTGTGAGGCGATTAACCTGTGGCCTCCCAGGTGTCGCTCAACACCAGCTCCCATCCCCATCCCTGACCCCCTGGCCATGTGGACTGGGGCTGGGGTCACCACGCTGGCCACCCCTGATTTTGAGGGACTCCACCACCTAGCTTTCAGGAGGGGCTCCTCTGCCCCCTACCTGAAGATGCTGCCAGCGTGGTTGAACCTAAGTTTTTCTGCTTGTGAGGCAGGTGCTGCACCATGGAACTACGGCCCGCCCCTGCTGGCCCTGCGTCACAGCACCAAAGCGTCACTCTTCCTGTCCAGCCCAGCACCAGGCGTCAATCAACGCGGCGGCTGGGTGCAAAGAGGAACAGGCGAGGGCCCAGACGCAGTCAGCTCCCTGCGTTTAGACCTTTGATTTATGGCGCCCTGGATTCCCAGGCCTGGCGGGCTCCTTGTGCTGCTCCGTCTCCCGTCCACTGAGGGCCTCCAAGTCGCGGCATCCTGCTCTCTTTAAGGACCACAGAAGAGGCCAGCGCAGAATTCGTCTGCATTGTCTATCTGTGGCTTGCAGCCAGACTGGCTGTCACCAGAGGATGGGGAGAAATGCGGGACGTTTTTCTTAGCGTCCAGTTTAAGAAGGCCTTGCATAGTTCAAGGGAAACATCGACTCATTCGGTACGAACAACAGGACCTAAGAGCCTGCTGGATCAGGCCATAGGGGGCCCATCTAGTCCAGCCACCTGTTCTCTCAGTGCCTGTGGGAAACCCGTGGACAGGATTCGAACTCAAGAGCGACTCTCGCCTCCTGTGTTTTCCAGCAAATGGCGTTCAGAAGCATGGCTGCCTCCAACTGCGGCTAGGAGCCTTCGATAGCCCTCTCCTCCTCCACGAATTTGTCCAATCCTCTTTTAAATGAATGAATTTTATTACTTGGGTCACAGACCAGTTCCAGCCCACATACAATATCAAGGAAGTCATAAAACACCATAGGGATACATTTGAATTTGCAATTAGGTATAACAGGGACAATACAGATATTTGTTGTTTAGCCTCTTCGTGACCCCCTGGACCAGAGAACGCCAGGCACTCCTGTCTTCCACTGCCTCCTGCAGTTTGGTCAAACTCATGCTGGTCTCTTCGAGAACACTGTCCCACCATCTCGTCCTCCGTCGTCCCCTTCTCCTTGTGCCCTCCATCTTTCCAACATCAGGGTCTTTTCCAGGGAGTCTTCTCTTCTCATGAGGTGGCCAAAGTCTTGGAGCCTCAGCTTCAGGATCTGTCCTTCCAGTGAGCACTCAGGGCTGATTTCCTTCAGAATGGAGAGGTTGGATCTTCTTGCAGTCCATGGGACTCTCAAGAGTCTCCTCCAGCACCAGAATTCAAAAGCATCCATTCTTCGGCGATCAGCCTTCTTGATGGTCCAGCTCTCACTTCCATACTTCACTACTGGGAAAAACAGAGCTTGAACTACACAGACCTTTGTTGGTAAGGTGATGTCTCCATGCAATAAACTTCTATATGTCATTTCATTTTTAATTTGCATACCGCCTTCCTATATTGCAATACAGTGGTACCTCGGGTTACAGACTCTGTAAGTACCTCAGGTTAAGAACTTTACCTCAGGATGAGAACAGAAATCGCACGCCGGCGGCACGGCAGCAGCAGCAGGCCCCATTAGCTAAAGACTCAGAGGTCAGCAAACTTTTTCAGCAGGGGGCCTGTCCACTGTCCCTCAGACACTGTGGGGGGCCGGACTATATTTTGGGGGGGAAATATTAACAAATTCCTATGCCCCACAAATCACCCAGAGATGCATTTTAAATAAAAGGACGCATTCCACTCATGTAAAAACACATTAATTCCCGGACCGTCCGCAGGCTGGATTGAGAAGGTGATTGGGCTGGATCCAGCCCCCAGGCCTTAGTTTGCCTACCCATGGCTAAAGTGGTACCTCAGGTTAAGAACGGACCTCCAGAACGAATTAAGTTCGTAACCAGAGGTACCACTGAACACAAGGCCATCTACAAGCTGAAGAAACAACAAAATAGACAGCAAAGACCACACGCCTCACAGCAATATCAATGTCACCTCTGCGAATTTGGTTTTATTTGGAGCTGCTTGCCTGTGCACAGCCATTCCTGATAGCCCTCTTTGCTTATACAGACACAATATCCCCATTCTCTGCATGGATCTTAGATGATCCGAAGTAAGATCTAGCCTTGCCTTATGGATCTATAATGCCAAACCACCACTCGGTTCGTTGCTTTGCTGCATTGTGAAATGCTTTGATTATTCAATAATTTTAAAGACCCCAGCCACGGGTGAGAGTGCCCACCACAATGTCATTTCGCCATTTTTCACAGAGAGAACATGGAAGTGCCCCAAAGAAATTTGCAGGTGCCACTTGCAGGAATGCCCACGATGTGCCAGTGAGCCTTCAAAGCTGGTGCACCCCCTGGCTTTGCAGAAATAAAATGGCTTGGGCCCTGATGCTTTGCCACGTTCGCAGATAGCAAGCAAACAGGCACAGCTGTGAAACTGAGGGGGGTGAAAGAAGGGGTGCTGGCCCCCAGCCACGCTTCTCCCCTCTCACATCATCCCCCCTGCTGAGCACCCAGAAAGGCCCCCTCCCTCAGAGAGAGAGAGAGAGAGAAAGGCTCATCGCTCTGTAATCTGAAGGCAGCTCCAGTTACCTTGGCATCTGCTGACATGCCAGCCTCCGTCTTGCAGACTGGGATGGGCGAGGGAGCCAGAAAGAGATTACTTTTCCACCCTGATGAAATGGAAGGAATGGACAGTGTGTGTGTGTGTGTGTTAAACGGAAAGAAATAGAGTTATGGGGTTGGGAACCCGAAGGCTCATCTAGTCCAGCCCCCAGCAATGAAGGAATCACAACGGAAGGATCCCTGAAAGGCGGCCATTCAGTCTCCAAAGAACTGGAGAGTTGAAAGGGACCCTGGGGCTAGTCCAAGAAGACAGGCCTGGAATATAGGAACCATAGGAATATAGGCTCCTTGTTTATTTGTTTTGTGCAAGAGAGGGGAATGATCTCAACACCCCTTTGGAGGGCTGAGATCCGGCAACTCGAATAAAGAGTCTCCCGTGAACTGGGTGATCTCCTCTCCTGGTGAGACCAAAGATTCACATTCTCTGTGCCGTCATTTCAGGCTCAAGTAACTGGTTAGGATAATTCGGGTTAATTCAAGTAATTTGGGTTAGAGAATTCAGTTTTTTTTAATTTTCCACAAGTCGTACGTTATTGATATATTCATTCTTCTTATTGGTAACTTTCCTGTTTCATCTATTTATTTATTTTTTGTAAACCACTATGAGATTTGTTCATGTTTTGGCTATCAATTTGGTGTACAAATCTGACAGGGGAAAAATGAATAAATGAACAAAACAGAAACAGGAGAGGTAAATGGACGCTGTCCGCTTTTTCCTGCCCCTCGTTCAAAACGGAAATCAATCTGGCGAATACGATAAACGTTTGTCGCTGTTGCACAAATACCGTGCAAATGATTACGTTCCACTTGGAATAATGTAATGAAAACGTAAGTTATGTAATCAACTGCAATATTTTTCATTCCCCTTTTCAGCAGTTACAAGTTGCAAATTTCATTCTTTAAAAAAAAAAATTTAAAAGTGAGGGGGAAATTGCAGAAATGTATTCTGAGAGATGGTTTGGTCTGTATTTTCCCCAAAAAGTATGTGCATGTTACATTGCAATCCTAAGTGCGTCTACCAAGAAGTAAATCCCATTGTCCGAAAATTGTCCAAGAGGTGCTGCCCCGCCCCCACCCTCCAAAAAATGCTTTTATTTGCAATTTCTCTGGACGCCTTTAAGTTGGGCTGCGATTCTAGGCGATACCAAGACCTGTTTCTTCTCCACGTGAGAAACCTGCGCCTTTTCCAGCAGGCCAACATTCCCCTCTCTCTGGCTCAACTGCCTGAAAAAAACCGCAGTCCTCTAAGCCAAGCAGCTAGACCTCTTGAAGGCCTTCTCTCCGCCCCCCTTCCAATGGGGCACAAGATGGCTTCCGCTGCAGGAGGGCTGACTTCTCGCTGCGGACGGTGGCTCTGTGTGGCGACGTCGGCCGTACAGTAGCCTCCCCTGACGCAAGCGAGAGGCGCTCTCCAGCGGAGCGGATCCCTTTACGCTGAGGACATTGTCCCTGAGACCTGGCATCCCTCCCCATGGAAGAGGTGACGTCGGCCGGCTGGAAGAATGCGAGGAAGAGGAGGAGGAGGAGGAGGAGGAGGAGGAGAAGGAGGCTGGTGGAGAGGAGAGGGGCTTCAGGGAGACCATTCTCAGAGCCGGACGCATCCCCAGCGCACAGCCTTATCCCACCACCTCCCGTGTAATTCAAGAACACGAGAGAGAGAGAGAGAGAGAGAGAGAGAGAGAGCGCCTTCCTTTCTGGGCCCCGTGCAGTATCTCCCCCCACCCCCCGCAAACCCAACGCTCTCTAATTTCCCTGCCATCCGCATAAGTCCATCTTGATTTACCTCCGACTCATCGTCTCTTATTTTTAGACCTCCTCCAAGCCTCCAGGCCTTCCCACCCGGCCTCACATACCTCCCCTCCGTCGCCCCCCCCTTCCTTAATATGGCAATAAGGAAAGGCCGTCAGATATCAGCCTTGGAGAGAGGGAGACCTGGCCAAGGTGAGGCCCTGGTAATAAACCAGAGGCAGGTGGTTCGGTCGGGCAGGTGAGGGTTCGGAGGCTCCCCATCCCGGGATGCAGGTGGCTGTTGTTCAGGGCGGGGGGCCCCCCATCTCCCATAGACATATATAGGCAGGGAGCAGAGGGGTGGGGTGTCTCTCGCGGGCAGTGCCAAATGCCTGGGGATAAGACAGCCCTCCATCTCCGGGGCACCTCCCCTCCCGGCTGCTTTTATGGGCTGCCCCTTGGTCCCTGCCTTTGCTTTTGACGCCCCTCGCCCCTCGGAGAGGTTGTCACCACCCTGACGGAGCCAGGCCCCCCTCAGCCAACTCTCCGGGCTGCCTGCCTGTGTCAGCAAAGAACCCAGACGTCCTTGCCCCCTGGAGCCCCTGCCCTGACAGCCGCCTTAAAGGCAAAGGTGGGAGAGGGGGAGGAAGGGAGGAGAAGAGGGCCACCTCTCCTTCCGCAGCCGTCTTCCAGGGGCCAGGTTGACTTTCTGCATTGCCGGGGGAAGGACGAAGGACCGGGGAGCCCAGAGGGACATCTCCGCTATTCAGTCTCCTTCTCTCCTCCTTCAGTTTGGGGCTTCCTCTCCCAGGAAGGTCAGGCAGGATGAAGTGGCTTGGGGTGGCCCTCGTGGCCTTGCTGCTGGCCGCTTTTGGCCCGCTGGGCCGGGGCGAAGACGGGCTGGATTTCCCCGAGTACGACGGCATCGACCGGGTCATCAACGTCAATGCCAAGAACTACAAGAACGTCCTGAAGAAGTACGAGATCCTGGCTCTGCTGTACCACGAGCCCATCGGGGACGACAAGGCATCCCAGAAGCAGTTTGAGCTGGAGGAGCTGATCTTGGAGGTAACGACCAGGGATGTGATGGAGGGAGGCGGCCGGCAGGGGGGGACAGGTGCCCCCCCAGGAAACTCTTGTCCCCAAACAGCCATTTAGCAAGGAAGGGCAGCAGGCAACTCAGGTTGTGGGAACGGGCGAGGTCAAAGAATTTCAGGAGCTTGGAGAACTCTGTGATTCCATCTCTGTACTTCTAGGGCTTGGGCGGTGCAGGGGCTGAGGGGGCCAAAGGGGCAGATGTCCCAGGCGTATCACATGGGGGGGTCCGTGCTGTAGATCGTGGGGGAGGCTACCCAAAAGCAACGGCATTCAGCTGGTTTGCTGAGTCCTCTGATTCCTGCCGTGTTCTGTGGGAATTTCTGCCATGACGAAACCTAGCCTTCTCCTCTCTGCCCCCACACCTGTTCCCTCCCCAAACCCCAATGATGGGTGCGATGCAACCCCCCTCATCTAATCCTTGCCCTGAATCCGTCTCAGGGGAGGAGTGTGGATGTGTGGAAGGAGTCGTGGAAGATCGGGGAGTGGGCAAAGAGGGGTTGTCCCTCGTGCCCTCCATGAATGGGGGCGCTGGGCCAAATCTTTGGGTTGATTGTTGCTGGGGATGTAATGCTGGAATCTGTGGAACTCCACTGCCTGAACCACCTTGCAAGGTTGTTGTTGTGGGGATTCCACGAGGAAGAGGGAGAACCACACATGCCACCTGGAGCTCCGTGGAGAGAAAAATATAGGATGCAAATGCAATAAATATATAATCATAAATCTGATTCATTGTGTGTCTGCCTTGTGAATGGAAGGCAGGGGCAGTAAACCTCTTTATTATTATTATTATTTCATAAGATTTATGTGCTGTTTCATTGTTTTAAATGGAAATGCTCAGGCAGTCCTTCCTGACGACCGTTTGCCCTCTGCAACCGGTCCAAGCTTAGGGCTACACCTTCACGTGCGATACACAAGCGTGTCCTTGACGTGCGCTGCCGCAATCGCGCCTCCGTGCAAATCTGGGGTGCAGAACCAGGCGAAAGAGATTGCCTCCCCCCAGGCCCAGATCCGCAGGAGCCCGCTCAGGGCTGCGTCTCCCTGTCCCAGACAGAGCGCCATGCGCTTCTCTCCCAAGAGAGGAGAGCAACAGCCAGGGCTAAAATTGCCATCTCCTTAATTGGCGCCTTCGGACGGCTGCAAGAACCTCCTCCTCCTCCTCTCCAGAAAGGCAGCCTTGGAATAGTTTCCTTAGGAATCTTGCCTGGGGGGCAGGAAAGCAGGGAGGGGGCCAAGGGCTGTCCAGGGAAGGGGGCGCAGCCAGCGCAGGTCACTGGAACTTTCTAAAAATGGCCCCAAGGAAGGAGGAGGGGGAAAGAGACACATTTCAGAGATGCTCTCCGTTCGGGAAGCGTCATTTTGGCATTCCTCAGACCGCAGCAACTTAGCCGGGGGGGGAGGTGTTGGGTGGCCCCAGGAGGGAAGGAGGGGGTGAGAAAAGGAGGTCAGTCAGAAGTGGGGACACTTAGGAACAGGAAACTGGGGGCCACCTGGCCTGCTGTGAAGCCAGAAGGGATCGGAAGGGTCTGGCTTAGTTTTGCAACAATGGGCCATTTAGAGACAGAGGCGGAATTCAATTAGGTGCACATCTTAATTCGGTTTCTCAACTGAATTCTCAGTTGCCAATTCACAACCTGAAAAGAAAGCGTCCTGTTGGAATTCGCTCTGCTCTGAATTTTGCGATAGGGTTTTTTCCAGCGAAAAACCACATTGACTGGGGTAAAAACCAGAGGAAGGAACGCAGAGAGGTAGTGTGGTGTAGTGGTCAAAGGGCTAGATGAAGACCTGGGAGAGCAGGGTTCAAATCCCCTCTTAGCCAGGAAGCTCCCTGGGAGACCTTAGGCCAATCACAGTCTCTCGGCCGAACCTACCTCACAGGGCTGTTGTGAGGATAAAATGGAGCGGGGAGGGCTATGTACAGCACCTTGAGCTCTCTGGAGGAAAGGTGGGATAATGATAATAATAACAGTAGTAATAATAATGTGCAGCAGAAATTCGCACTGAAATGGGGATGAATTTTCAGGCATTCTTTTTATTTTATTTTTTAACTGACATACTGAGGAGGAAATGTGAGGAACAGGAATTAAAACAGGAGAAAAATGGAAAAGTTATAGAAACCCAAACTGACAAGCTGCAGCGCCGGCGGCGCCCCACCTAGTGCTGTTTTGTACTCCCCAAGTGAAAAGGGTGGCTACTTTAAGACATCACACTCACCCAAAAAAGGACTAGAGACTACGCAGATTTGCATCCAATGTGCACATGCTAATGTAGCTATAATTTAAGAGCCTGGCTGCTGGATCAGGCCAAAGGGCTCCATCCAGTCCAGCCTCCTCTTCTCTTGGTGGTCAGCCAGGTGCTTTAAAGGGAAATCTGTAAGCAGGATCTGGGCGCAAGAGCAACTCTCCCCTCCTGTGGTTTTCCAGCAGCTGGGATCCAGAAGCAGGGCTGCCTCTGAGTGTGGAGAGCAGACCAGGAGCCACCGACGGCCCTCTTCTCCTCCTCCGTGAATTCCTCCATTGCTCTTTTAAAGCCATTCAAGTTGGTGGCTTCCTGTGGCAGGGAGTTCCACAGTTTAACTCTGTGCTGCCTGAAGGAGGACTTCCCAGTACGTTTCTGAGCGCAATTCAAAGTTGGTGCTGACCTTGAAAGCCCTCAACGGCCTCAAAGGCCCAGTAGACCTGAAGGAGCATCTCCACCCCCACCGTCCAGCCCGGACGCTGAGGTCCAGATCCGAGGGCCTTCTGGCGGTTCCCTCCCTGCGAGAAGCCAAGTTACAGGGAACCAGGCAGAGGGCCTTCTCGGTGGTGGCACCCGCCCTGTGGAACGCCCTCCCACCAGATGTCAAAGAGAATAATAACTACCAGACTTTTAGAAGACATCTGAAGGCAGCCCTGTTGAGGGAAGCTTTTAATGTTTGATGCATTACAGTATTTTAATATTTTTTTGGAAGCTGCCCAGAGTGGCTGGGGAAACCCAGCCAGATGGGCAGGGTACAAATAATAAATTATTATTATTATTATTATTATTATTATTATTATTATTATTATTATTATTAAAACTTTAATAGGGAGACAATGCACTTCACCCCAGGGATGACCAGGCTGCTGTCCAACTGCTGATCTGGGTTGAGGAGCAACATCAAGGGAAACACACACACACACGGCTGTCCCTCTTCTTCTTAGGGTCCCTTTATCTTTAAACGGGACTTGGACACACAGCCCTTCAAAGACAGGACACAGGGCCTCCCTCTCTAGGCTGCCTGGGGAGGAAGGGAAGGGTCTAAATTCATGGAATCGGAGATTCAGAAGGGACCGAAAGCATCTTCCAGCCCCCAGAAATGCACTAAATAATCGTCTTGGCCACAGGGCTTTCAGCTAGACGTGGATTGTACTGGCTGGGGTTTTTCTTCTCCCAAAGGTGCTTCAATGTATAAGCCCAGCGCTTCTGTCTCAGTCTAATCCATGGCCAGATTTCAAGGGTTTTTTTAAACCCTGCAAAAAAGCAGCAACCTTGCAGAACCTCACTGGTTGTGAGATGAGGCGAGGTGAGCGTTGTCCTTTGACACCAGATGGCATCTCCGATTCAGACAGGTCCCCGATGGAGCAAAGAAACAGGAGAGTGATGGTTAGGAGACTTTCTGGACACACAGGCAGCAGCCCCCAGGCGGCACCAGGGAGGAACACAGTGCGAATTCTGAGCAGTAGAGATCTAACTCCCCTTCATTGCAGCTTTGGGGGGCAAACAGGGACTAGGTGGGTCTTTCGTGGCTCTCAGACACTGGAAATCCCTGTGGCTGACATCTCCAGACAGAGGAGCATTGAGTGGCAGTCAGAGGCGATGCCTAATCCCATCTGACAAATTATATACTACTTAATTGCAATAATATCTAAGTGCGTACAAGGGATGGAACCCAGGGGAAATGGAATTGGCTAAAATTATTAAATCAGGCTTCAGTTAAATTGCTTGACATAGTTCATTCTTTTTACGTCGTCAGTAAGAATCAGGGACGTGGGTGGCACTGTGGTCTAAACCACAGAGCCTAGGGCTTGCCGATCAGAAGGTCGGCGGTTCGAATCCCCACAATGGGGTGAGCTCCCGTTGCTCGGTCCCTGCTCCTGCCAACCTAGCAGTTCGAAAGCACGTCAAAGTGCAAGTAGATCAATAGGTACCGCTCTGGCGGGAAGGTGAACGGCATTTCCGTGCACTGCTCTGATTCGCCAGAGTGGCTTAGTCATGCTGGCCACATGACCCGGAAGCTGTACGCCGGCTCCCTCGGCCAGTAAAGCGAGATGAGCGCCGCAACCCCAGAGTCGGTCACGACTGGACCGAACGGTCAGGGGTCCCTTTACCTTTTTAAGAACCAGAAGTTCAACAGGGAGAGTGGGCCAGTGTGACCTCGGCTAGAATTTAGGCCCACAAAGACAATTAGCTGTGGTTCCCGCAAGGGGTTGGAATACGATTCTAGGATTCTAGGAGCGCACACAGTGCATCTGAGTCACAGTCTCCCCCAAGAATCGCAGTGATTGGCCAAGGATGCAAGGGATCAGGTGGTCCTTGAAGTATCCTCATGAATTCACACAAGACCCTTGAACCTGGCCTGGTCACCTATGGGCAGCCTCCCATGGGAGCTGCATGCTGTGGGCAGACTGTCTCAACGCACTCTAGGTGCACAGATCTCACGGCAGCTTCAGACGCTGAGCTGGGCTCCTCAGGTCTTTGGAAAAGGACGCCCTCTCCTCCCCTGCCTGCCTTGAAGCCTTCTCCCCACAGAGAGACATTCCAAGACAGCTTCCGAATGTCGTCATTGCTTCCATCCCTAAATATTCTCCATTCCCTGGCACTATCCTTCAGAGCAGAAGGGCGATATTCATTCCGGCCAGGTTATTGGAGTCACCTTTAATAGGTTTCCCAGAACGAGGCCTGCAAGGCGGAGGCAGATCACCTCTGCCTGGGCTCTGGACAGGGCAGATGTATTCAAGAGACGGGGATCAAGAGATGGGGATCCCAAGGGTCATCTAGTCCAACCCTGTGCAAGGAGGGAATCACAGCTAAAGATGGCAATGCAAGCCCTGCTTAGACACCTCCAGAGTCCGCCCCCTTCTGAGAGAGACCCTTCCAGTGTCAATATGTTCTTACCCACAGAAAGTTCCTCCTAAAGCTGAGCCCCTTCCTGTAATTTGAATCTGTTGGTTTGGGTTCCACGGTTTGTTCCTGGCTATTCTTTGATTTCATGTAGCTCTGCTGCAGGGTAAAGTTGAGTTAATATTTTAATAATAATAATAATAATAATAATTTATTATTTATACCCCGCCCATCTGACTAGGCTTCCCCAGCCACTCTGGGCGGCTTCCAACCAAATATTAAAATACCATAATGCATCAAACATTAAAAGCTTCCCAGAACAGGGCTGCCTTCAGATGTCTTCTAAAAGTCCAGTAGTTGTTTTTCTCTTTGACATCTGGTGGGAGGGCGTTCCACAGGGCGGGTGCCACCACCGAGAAGGCCCTCTGCCTGGTTCCCTGTAACCTCACTTCTCGCAATGAGGGAACCGCCAGAAGGCCCTCAGAGCTGGACCTCAGTGTCCGGGCAGAACGATGGGGGTGGAGGTGCTCCTTCAGGTATACTGGACTTCAGATATACAAAAGACGTCTCAGGGAGCCAATGCTGGCCAAAGACATTTTCTGCCTGAAGCCCAGTGCTAGGTGGAGGGATCCAGTTGTCTGACTTGGCACTAAGTAGCTTCCTGTGCCCATCAAGCTTAGTGATGCCAACACCGGCTGGCAGCAGCTCTGCAGGGTTTCAGAAACAGGGGACATCCTACTGGATCCAGCCCAAGAGAGGCCTCCTAGCCCATCCTCCTGTCCTCTTCACAGTGGCCAAATGCCCCAGAGAACCTTGGAATTGAGGTAGACTGCATCTGAACCTGGAGGCTCCATCAGAACCTAAGAAGAACCCGGCTGCTGGATCAGGCCAGTGACCTGATCCTGTGCTCACAGTGGCCACCTAGATGTCTGCAGGAAGCCCCCAAGCAGAAGACGCCAGTCTCAAACCCCAACCCTATAAGGCTCTTTACATGGTTGCCCTTTTGGATTCTGAGCTGCCAAGTATTTGCAACATGTTCTCTGTTTGGGCGGATGCATCTGGGATCCAACACTTTCTGCCTTCAATATTTGTCAACCTTTCCGAGCTGATATTCCGCAGGATCCGCTATCCAGCATTTTGTGTTTGATGATAGCTGCCTTCCCACGGAATTAAGTGTTTGGAAACACTTGAAACCCTGGCAGATTTTTATCTTATTTTCATTTTTTCGCTAGTTGATTGCTAGTTAGTGGATATAGGACACTGGACACTGTGCCTGAAAGGAAAGTCCTGTTCTCCTTTTTAAAACAGGTGTCGAAACCGAACAACCAAATTTTGAATGGAGGGCAACTTTTTTAATTTTAGGGGGAAATTCAAACTTTTTAAAAAAAGCATCTTAGCTCAGTTTTTGCGATTTCTTACACACACACACACACACACACACACACACACCACAGCCCTATAATGTGACAATGCCCAAGCACGCCATGCCTCTGACCATGTGCAGAGTGTGTTTTGTGCACCCCTGAGTAACCAGCCCCTCCAGCCAAAACACACATCTGGGCCAGCCCGTGAGGCTTCCAAGTCAAGTGCTATGCGATTGCCAGACCTCCCTGAGCCCCAGAACCTGCCTGCTGAGAGCTTAAGCTCCCTGAGGAAGGTGGACTTGACAAGGCCGACCCATTTGCGGGAAGGGTGCCCTGCCTAGTTTCACAGCAAAGGCCCCAACCTTTCCCCTTTTCAGAAATTATGAGCAACTCTCGAACTTTGAGAAAGTGGTGTCACTGCATCAAGTACATCGATTTTGTTGAATTCGCTAAAAAGCTTTAATTGCTCAAGGTGGCTAACACCAATAAAATCACAGTAAAAACATAATAGGGGGGAAAGAGGGGGGGAACCAATTTAAAATGCAGATTAAAATGCAATTTAAAATGCAGCCTCATTTTAAAAGTAGCCCATAGATCAAGAGTATAAGGGGAGGGAAACATAAGGGTCAGACTGAGTCCAGACCAAAGGCCAGGCGGAACAGCTCTGTCTTGCAGGCCCTGTGGAAAGATGTCAAGTCCCGCAGGGCCCTGGTCCCTTGGGACAGAGCGTTCCACCAAGTCGGGGGCAGCGCTGAAAAGGCCCTGGCCCTAGTCGAGACCAATCTAACCACCTTGCGGCCCGGGATTTTGAATAAATGTTCAATTTATTGTCTTGAATTCTATTCTGTTTACCTTCCGGCTTGTGCAAACGGCTCCTTTTAAAGCATAGGTTTGGGGGATTTTTGGGAAAGAGTTCATGGGACCAAGAGGACAGATTTAGAGCCTCTGGAAAGCAGCACCTTCCACAGCTTGCAATGAAGACAAAAATCCAAAGAGGTGGCAAGTTTTTTCTGCAAAAAGCCAACACCCAGGCGCTTGTTCATTCCCATCTTCTCCCTCTTCTCTCTCTTTCTCTCTCTCTTCATCTGCCTGCCCTCCTGCTGACTCTTTCTCCTAGTTAGCAGCCCAAGTCCTGGAGGATAAAGGTGTGGGGTTTGGCCTGGTGGACGCAGAGAAGGATGCCGCAGTGGCCAAGAAATTAGGTAAGTGCCCGGCAGGGAGCAGAAGGGGGGCTGGCAATACCTCCTGGGGCAGGGAGGGTGGGCTGCAAGGCGCTGCTGGAAAACAGGGTGAGGTTTTGGGCTGGGTGGAGGGAGGTTTGCTGTGGACCAAAAGGGCATCCAGCTACCTTTCCCTCCAGGAGTAAGGCTACCAGATTTTTTCAATGAATCCTAAGATAAAGGGACCCCTGACCATTAGGTCCAGTCGTGGCTGACTCTGGGGTTGCGGCGCTCATCTCGCTTTATTGGCCAAGGGAGCCGGCGTACAGCTTCCGGGTCATGTGGCCAGCAGGACTAAGCCGCTTCTGGCGAACCAGAGCAGCGCACGGAAACGCCATTTACCTTCCTGCTGGAGCGGTACCTATTTATCTACTTGCACTGGTGTGCTTTCAAACTGCTAGGTTGGCAGGAGCAGGGACCAAGCAACGGGAGCTCACCCCGTCGCGGGGATTTGAACTGCCGACCTTCTGATTGGCAGGTCCTAGGCTCTGTGATTTAACCCACAGTGGCACCCATGTCCCTCAATTAATCCTAGGACACTTTAATTAATTAACTGCCTTTCAGAGTAGCCCCATCTCAACTTCTACTTGCGTGCAAGCAGGAGGGCAAGGGGATCCCTCAGCTGGGAAGCGAGGCTTCACACTGCCTTTTGGAGCAGCCCCATCCCAACTTCTACTTTTGTGCAAGCAGGAGGCAGCTGGGAAGGGAGGCTTCCCGTTGCCTAACTGAGAGACCCCTGATGCCTCCTGTAAGGCCTCCCTTCGCAGCTGAGAGATCCCTGCCCCCTCCTGTGAAGCCTCCCTTCACAACTGAGAGACCCCTGCCCGCTCCTGCTTGCACGCAAGTAGGAGTTGGGAGGCTGCTCCGATAGGCAGCATGAAGCCTCCCTTCCCAGCTGAGTTGCTGGGTCAGGGAAGGTGGAGGCAGCCCGGAAGCTGCGTCTTAGAGCCCCTGCACCACCGTCATATGGGGACTTCTGAGCAGCTCCTGAAGCCAGCCAGAGCCACCTGCTCCGGGCTGCTGAGACTGCCGCTGCTGCTGCATTTCCCGGGGACATTAGATGAAATCCGGGGACATTCCGGGGATGCAATTTGTCCAGGGACTTATTCGCAAATCTGGGGACTGTCCCCAGGAACAGGGACGCCTGGTAACCCTGTCCATGAGGGTCGCCATTTCTACACGTTCCAGAGTGGAAGAACATCAGCAACAGGCTGGACAACCAGGGGGGAGAAAGGAGGGAAGAAGGAAGAGCCATAGCTCAGTGCTAGAGCAGCTGTTCTGCATGTAGAACATCCTGGGTTCAATTCTGAACAGCATCTCCAGGTAGAAATCCCTGGTCCGTGCAGACAGTCCTGAGCTGGGCAGCTATACCTCTGAGAATC
The DNA here is from genome assembly GCF_964188315.1 of Podarcis muralis. NCBI lineage: Eukaryota > Metazoa > Chordata > Lepidosauria > Squamata > Lacertidae > Podarcis > Podarcis muralis. Next base: position 625,861 of record NC_135670.1, read on the forward strand.
AAGGCAGCTTCCTATTTAAATCAACCTTTTCTTCAAAACCATGAGGCCTGGAAACTTGGCTTTGGTTTTAAAGGCTCAGCACGTGGACGATTTCTGCCTTGCATGCAGAAGGTGCCATGTTCCGTCCCCAGGGACATCTCCGAGTGGTGCTGGGGAAGAATGCCTGCCTGGAAACCCCAGGAGCTGCTGCCAGGCAGTGTAAGCAGTACTGAGCGAAAGGAGCCAAGGGTCTGGCTGGCAGGAGAAGGGAGGTTCCTGTGAAGTGTCAGTGGTGTGCCAACCACCAGGGGGCGGTAGAAGCTCAGAGATCCCTGCAGAACACCTTGAGCCATTCATATAAACAGGATTCTATCTCCACTGAGATGCTCGGGTGCTTTGTGGAATGAGAGAGATGAGTCCCTGACCCAGAGGCGGCTCTCAGCCTCAAGCAGCCTCTGCCAAGGTGGCGTCCTGCAGATGTTTTGGACTACAACTCCCATCAGCGCCTGATTTATGGCACAGTTTTCCCCAGCACAGGGCACCAAGCCAAGGGAAAACAAAACTGAGATGATCCAAAATTGAGAAGATCCATTTTGGGGCGGCAAATCTAGACCCCGCTCAAGGGCGCCATATTACCAAAGATTACCCCAAGCCCCTGAGCTGATGGGAATTGTAGTTTAGAAGTTTTGGAGGGTGCCCGGTGGGCAAAGAGTGGCCTAAAGTATGTGTCCCCGTGGTATATTCAAGGGTGAAATAAGCCCCCTTGTCCTCCAGCTCCTCTCTCTTTTTCTTTCCTCTGCCCCACATACCTTACAGCGGGGGGTTGGGCTAGATGACCGTTGGGGGTCCCTTCTCAAGCAACAGTTCTGTGATTCTATGTCTGTCTCCCCTGTGCAGGCCTGGGGGAAGAAGACAGTGTGTATGTGTTCAAGGATGATGAAATCATCGAGTACGACGGGGAGTTTTCTGCCGACACTTTGGTGGAGTTCATCCTCGATGTGAGTCCTGGGCCTCCTCTTGCCGCACTTTGCCCCACAACCTGCCCATATTGGCTCAAATGCCCCCTGCCTGTCGACGCCTAGGGGGGCCAGGGAGTCCTGCTCGCCTGGGTCAGGGGCAGAAAGGCGTGTTTGTGTGTGGACGGAACCCTAGAATCCTTTGCGTGGCTGGAACGTAACTCCGTGGCTCTGCACAGTTTGGCCTCCAAGCCCCTGGCCCCTGGAGGGTTGGTAATGAAGGAATGCGGCCCTTGAGCCCCACCCCACTGCAAAGCCTTAAACAGCCTGATGGCTGAACAAGTCCACCCTTCCTGTAGGAACTAGCCAGGTTCTGAAATTGTTGGGGAACAGCCTTGCTAAGGAGACCTGCTTCCCTTGCTCCCTTGCTAAAGCCACAGCACTTGGCTTGTTGGAGAAAAAATGCTCTGGTCTGATGAACAGTGCAAATAGCAGCCTTGGAAGGTCGTTGGCTTTCTTTCAATACAGCGGGTTGGACTAGATGACCCTGGGTGTCCCTTCCAACTCTGCAATTCCATGATTTTACGACCTTGAAAGTTGGTGGGTTCTCCTTCATTGGAGGTTTCTAAACAGAGTTTGAACGGCCACCTCTCAGGGCTTCTTTGGCTGTGATTCCTGCACCGCAGGGGCTGGACTAGATGACCTGTGGAGGTCCCTTCCAACTATGATTCTGTGATTTTGGTGCTGTGATACCAACGCCCTGATCCTTCCCTTTCTCCTTCTCTCTATCTCTCCAGGTGATGGAAGACCCAGTGGAGTTCATTGAAGGGGAACATGAGCTTGAGGCGTTTGAGAATGTTGAAGACGAGCCCAAACTGATCGGCTACTTCAAGAACGAAGACTCGGAACGTAGGTGCCTCTTTGGGCCAATGGGAAGGGGGGTGCTGGCCCCCCAAGAGGCTCTGCTGAAACACATCCCCTCCCCCAAACACAAACATGTGGGAATGTTCAGGGATGCAGGAGAGGATATATTGTTTGATTATAGCCTTTCCAACTTGTGTTAACAAGTTCACAATTTAGCAGAGTAACATTCCCCCTTTTAAACTCACAGCGGATGCGTTTGCTGAGGCTGACTAAAGCCTCTAGAATAACTGTTCTGGTATTTCCCCCTTATTACCTCATAAAAGATAAGACACGGCACAGCCTTCTATAAAAGTATAAAAAGAGTTTACTCACTCACATTCTGTTCACAATCGGATCCCAGAAGGCAGACTTAGCTTAGAAAAGTAACATATACCTGGAAACTATCTCATAAGGAGACAGTCCCTTTGTCCCAAGAGAGCATCTTTGGCTAAGCAGATGTTGCTTCTTCGATGCAAAGAGAGAGAGATGGCTGCCCTGCCCTGTGCTTTTGTCGTTACCTGCACAGGTGAGGCCACGCCCACCTCTAGTCACATGCAGAGGAAGCGTCTGTAACCTGAGGTACCACTGTATATAAAAACACAATTAAGCATTTAAAAAACTTCCCTATACAGGATTGTGTTCAGACGGCTCGGGGGTTGGATAACTCCATACGCACCAGTGAAAATAGGGATATCATACAATACCCTCCAACATTTTTCCAATGAAAATAGGGACAGCCTAAGGAAAAGTAGGGAACGCGGGTGGCGCTGTGGGTTAAACCACAGAGCCTAGGACTTGCAAGTCAGAAGGTTGGCAGTTCGAATCCCCGCGATGGGTTTGAGCTCCCGTTGCTCGATCCCTGCTCCTGCCCACCTAGCAGTTCGAAAGCACGTCAAAGTGCAAGTAGATAAATAGGCACTGCTCCGGCGGGAAGGTGAAGTGCAAGTACAGTGGTACCTCGGGTTACATACGCTTCAGGTTACATATGCTTCAGGTTACATACACTTCAGGTTACAGACTCTGCTAACCCAGAAATAGTGCTTCAGGTTAAGAACTTTGCTTCTGGATGAGAACAGAAATCGTGCGGCGGCGGCAGGAGGAGGCCCCATTACCTAAAGTGGTGCTTCAGGTTAAGAACAGTTTAAAGTTAAGAACGGACCTCAGGAATGAATTAAGTACTTAACCCAAGGTACCACTGTAGATAAATAGGTACCACTCCGGCGGGAAGGTAAATGGCGTTTCCGTGCGCTGTTCTGGTTCACCAGAAGCGGCTTAGTCCTGCTGGCCATATGACCCGGAAGCTGTACGCCGGCTCCCTCAGCCAGTAAAGCGAGATGAGTGCCACAAGCCCAGAGTCTGCCACGACTGGACCTAATGGTCAGGGGTCCCTTTACCTTTTAAGGAAAAGGAGGGCATTCCAGGATCAAATCAGAAACTGGGATGGTTTCTCTAAACCAGGGATGTCCCTGGAAAATAGGGAGACTGGGAGGGTCTGCTGCTTAAAGGAGTGAAGGAGATTCTGCCGCCTTCCGAGGGAGTCCTTTCCACTGCTCCAAGGTAGACTGCTCCTGCTCCTGGAGGGACTACTCCACCATTACAGATCTATCCTTATGTTGGTTCTGCAGCTGTGGCTTTTCTCCGGGAGAGACACAGCCCCAGATGAGACACGCAGTGCTGTGCATCTGCCGCCTTGCTGCGCGGGTGCTTTTTTAAGAAACAGAACGCAGCCCGGAGTTAAAAGTTTGCAGATTTGCGCTGATGCCTCTTGTGCTCCCAGACAGCTCCTGTCAGCCCCCCCCCCCCCCGTCTCCCGCCAGTCCCTGCTTCGGGGCCGGAAGCCCCACGACCAACTGACACCCGCATTAAACCAGCTTAACATGTCAGCCCTGTGACCCATCACGGCTCGGCGGAGAGGGAGAAGCGGCCGCTCTCTCGCCTGGGTTGAAAGCCTGGTGTGGGGACGCAGATCCTCTTTCAGGAAACCAGGATGGAGGGGCTGCGCTGGAGGGCCTGGTCTGGGGGCAAAGCTCTGCGGCTGGGCGGCTGATGGGGACAGGCAATTGCAGGACTTGAGAACTGGGAGGGCACAAGGTTCTTGCATTTATTGAAAGTTTGGGTCTAGGATGCTTCAAGGACTGCCTGGTCCAGGGGTTCCCAAGTCTTTGGGGGAACCCCCCCCCCCACACACACACAATGTCCTATAAACTCACCCCAATTCCCTGCCACTACCCTATAAGAAGCATTATTCATAATAATAATAATTTATTATTTGTACCCCGCCCATCTGGCTGGGTTTCCCCAGCCACTCTGGGTGGCTTCCAACAAAGATGAAAAATACATATTTTAATGTATTTTTCATCTTTGTTGGTCACACATTAAAAACTTCCCTGAACAGGGCTGCCTACAGATGTCTTCTAAAAGTCTGGTAGTTGTGTCAGAGGAGAGAGGGAAGGAAAGAAAGAGGGACAGAGGTCAATGTTGCCTCCGGCACCCCTGACCACCATTCAAGGCACCCCAGGGTAGCACGGCACACTGCTTAAAACCACTGCCTTAGTGGGACATGCAAACCGCTATTCTGCAAACCGCCTTGGCCCAGTATACATGAAGGAGCTTCTCCACCCCCATCGTTCTGCCCGGAGACCAGGGTCCATCTCCCAAGGGCCTTCTGGCAGTTCCCTCAGTGCGAGAAGCAAGGTTACAGGGAACCAGGCAGAGGGCCTTCTCGGTAGTGGCGCCCGCCCTGTGGAACGCCCTCCCACCAGATGTCAAAGAGAAAAATGACTACCTGACTACCAGAAAAGGGTGAGGGGCTGCCAGCTCTGCAGGCAAGGGGGGAGCTAACTGGGCTCCTGAGCCCCCCAGGGGTGCTGCAGAAAGAAGGCAGTTGGTTAAGGAAACTGTGGACTCAAAAAGGTTGAAAAACTCTGCAAAATTCAGCAATCCATTTCACATTTATTCAAAACCCGATTCAAATGATTTAATTTGCAAAATGGATGGACCAGGTCCTGTGAGACCAGCTTCCAAAGTCTGAGAGTCATTTATACCTCCAGTGATGCCCCCACCCTATTGGCTCTTAGCTCCCCCCACAGGTAACCCCACTCCCAGGTTCTTAGGGGTATTTGGCTACTATGAAAACAGGATGCTGGGGTAGAGGGGTGATTGAAGGGGCTGGAATAGAGGACCCCTGGGGTCCCAACTCTATGATGCTCCAATGGCCTGATCTTCTTATGTTCTGATCGTAGATATTAATAATAATATCAGCCCAAGGCAGGCAGGATCCCCTCACTCACACACACACCCAGCAGCCTTTCGGCCTTTGCCACCCCAGAAAACAAGGCGCTGCTGATCCCATTATCTCCCCCTTTCCAGATTTCAAGGCCTACGAAGACGCGGCGGAGGAGTTTCACCCCTACATCGATTTCTATGCCACCTTTGACAGCAAGGTACGTAGCTGGCCACAAACACCACCTCGCTTTTGCAGACAGTAGGGCAGCAAAGGATGTGCTCCTTGTGTCGGAAGGAAGCTTGCAAGTTGCAGCGGGGGGGGGGCATTGTGGCATGAGAAGTTAGGAGGGGGGCGGATTGCAAGTTTCCCAACAGGAGCAGCCAACGCACCTGAGAAACTGATTCCTGCGTTGCAGAGGGTTGGGCTAGATGACCGCTGGGGGTCCCTCTGCAATTCTAGGACTCCATTTCTCTCTTTCTCCCCATTGCAGGTTGCAAAGAAGTTGTCCCTGAAACTGAACGAGATCGATTACTATGAGCCTTTCATGGAGGAACCGGTCACGATCCCAGACAAACCCAACAGCGAGGAAGAAATTGTCCAGTTTTTGGAGGAGCACAAGAGGTGAAGAGAAATTGAGGAGGGGGGAGGGGGGAATTGGAGGAGGGGGGAGGGGGGAATTGGAGGAGGGGGAGGGCCCCCCCCAGCTTTCCTGGCTCTAGACAGAGACACACACACACAAATAAACACACACACACACACACACACACACACACACACACACTCCCCACTGAAACGGGCAATTCTTGCTCCGTCTCCCGGTTGACTGCTGTGGATGGGGAGGAGAGTCATCCGTTGCCATGGCAGCAGCAACACCAAAGTCCTTCTCCTGCTGCCATGGCAACGGCACATTTATTGGCTGAGATTCCAAGCCCCAAACGGAGAAGTCTTTGCAAACAGGGGCTGGGGGGCGGGGGAGGGAGAGATGCGTTCCGTTGGGCGGGGGGGGGGGGCGCAAAAGATGGCATTGCTGTCCATCACAAGCATCCCCCAGGCAGGCCTCTTGCCGTCAACACTGGCTGGCAGCAGCAGTCAGGCGGGGAGGGGGCCAGTCCCAGTCCTTACTTGGAGATGCTTTCGGGAATGGAAGGGACCTGTATGGTAGGAGTCCTTCCCGTTTATATGTGGAGAAGACGGCTGGGCCGGCTGCGGAGCTGGAGCATCGGGGAGGCGGCGTCCTGGGGGTCCCTTGAGGACAGCCAGCTGGTTTCTGGAGCTCTGGCGCCCGGCGGAGGTTCCTGAGCTGCGGTCCCTGCACTGCGCGACCCTCGGGGTCTCTTCCACATCCTCCACCCTGCAATTGTGCCAGAGGAATAGCCCCCCCGGGGGGGGGCGAACGGGGAATGAGGCAAAATGGCAACCAGTCGCCCTGGGGATGTTTCAGAAGCCCATGCATGCCAAAGACCTAGGAGAAAAATCCCCTCTCAAATCATCCCCTCTCTTCCCCCCAACTGCCACCCTCACCGCCGCCAGGGCGCTTATGGGGAGGCCTACCCCCCACCCAAGCTCTCCTCTGCTCTGCTGCAGATGTTTCCGCTGACCCTAATCCGCTGGGATTAACCGGGAGGTTTCCTAACCCCAATCCCTCTCCTCCCAGGGGACCTCAGCCCTGGCACAAACAGGGCGCATTTTGTGGCATAAATGCCCTTCTCTGTCCTGGGGAGGGGAGCGGGGTGGTGTCCCTCGCTTTTGGGGGAAGGAGGCCCTGCACCCCTTTCCCCCTCCTCATTTTGGGGGTGCTGTTGATGCGCTTCGTGCCCCTGTTTCTCAGGCACTCCCCCCGCCCCCCCCCATGGCATCTCCATCCAGCTGCTTCTAACATCGGGCCGACGAGGGGCTGTGCGGTTGCTATGGCAGCCTGGCCTTTGCGATTCGCTCACGGGACCGGATTAGGCCTGTTTTGCACAGCGATGCTTCTCCGGCTCTCATCCTTGGCATTATCCCTGAACCTCGCTCTGACCCCAAACTGACTCCCCCTTGGCTACCTGCGTCAAAAGGATTTGCTCAGGCTTCTAAGGCTGCGCACACACCCAAACGCGTTTTAAAAGCACGTTTTGCGGGTATGGGGTCTTTGGTGAGAATATAAGGAGAGGCTGGCGGCTGGATCAGGCCAAAGGGGGCTCATCGGGTCCAGACTCCTGTTCCCACAGTGGCCGAATAGATGCCCTAAAGGGAAATCCGTAAGCAGGACTCGAACACAAGATCAACTCCCCCCCCCCCCAGCAACTTGTGCTCAGAAGTATCTCTGCCTCTGACTGAGGAGGCAGAGTACAGCCATCCTGGCTTGGAGCCACAAATCGTCTCCTCCTCCATAAATTTGTCTCCTCCTCTTTTAAAGCCATCCAGATTTCTGGGCGTTGTGGCAGGGAGTTCCACAGGTTAACTATGTGCAGCATGAAGAAGGACTTTTCTTTTATCAGTTCTGAGTCTTCTGACACTCAGCTTGATTGGATGCCCCACCCCCCCAGCACTGGTGTTATGGGTGGGGGGTTGCAGAAGAAGAAGAGAAGAGTTTGGATTTGATATCCCGCCTTTCACTCCCTTTAAGGAGTCTCACAGCGGCTCACATTCTCCTTTCCCTTCCTCCCCCACAACAAACACTCTGTGAGGTGAGTGGGGCTGAGAGACTTCAGAGAAGCGTGACTGGCCCAAGTGTGACTCCTCTGCATGTGGAGGAGCAGAGACGCGAACCCGGTTCCCCAGATTACAAGTCTACCGCTCTTAACCACTACACTAGACTGGCTCTCCCCTCCATCCACTTCCTCCAGGCCATGTATAAAACCATAGAATTGTAGGGAGGGACCCTGATGGTCATCTAGTCCATGGGTCAGCAAACTAAGGCCCAGGGGGCGGATCTGGCCCAATCGCCTTCTAAATCCGGTCTGCGGATGGTCCAGGAATCAGTGTGTTTTCACATGAGTAGAATGTACCCTTTTATTTAAAATGCATCACTGGGTTATTTGTGGGGCATAGGAATGCGTTCATTTTTATTATTTTTTTCAAAATATAGTCTGGCCCCCCCACAAGGTCTGAGGGACAGTGGTCCGTCCCCCCCCCCCAAAAAAAAGTTTGCTGCCCCCTGAAATTTCTAGTCCAACCCCCTGTGATGCATTAATTTTACCCGTGCTGGCCCACCCATGAGGCAAGTTGAGGCAAGCGCCTCAGGCAGCAGAATCCACTGGGGCAGCAGATCCAGTCTCCAAGGGATGCAGTGGCTGCCGCTGCTGTTGCTGCTGCCTCCTTAGCACCCCTCCCCTGTCCACCTCTGCTGCAATATCTCAGCCAATAGGAGGCACTGGGGGTCTCCTTCAACCCTTGCAAATGATGTACATCTTTATCCCCCACCTGTCCCTGTCTTCACTCGCCAGTGTGGTGTAGTGGTTAAGAGCGGTGGACTCGTAATCTGGTGAACCGGGTTCGTGTCTCCGCTCCTCCACCTGCAGCTGCTGGGTGACCTTGGGCCAGTCACACTTCTCTGAAGTCTCTCAGCCTCACTCACCTCACAGTGTGTTTGTTGTGGGGGAGGAAGGGAAAGGAGAATGTTAGCCGCTTTGAGACTCCTTAAAAGGTAAAGGGACCCCTGACCATTAGGTCCAGTCGTGGCCGACTCTGGGGTTGCGACGCTCATCTCGCTTTATTGGCCGAGGGAGCCGGCGTACAGCTTCCGGGTCATGTGGCCAGCATGACTAAGCCGCTTCTGGCGAACCAGAGCAGCGCACGGAAACGCCGTTTACCTTCCTGCCGGAGCGGTACCTATTGATCTACTTGCACTTTGGCATTCTTTCGAACTGCTAGGTTGGCAGGAGCAGGGACTGAGCAATGGGAGCTCACCCCGTCGCGGGGATTTGAACCGCCGACCTTCCGATCGGCAAGCCCAAGAGACTTGGTGGTTTAGACCACAGCGCCACCCGTGTCCCTATATAACCGCTGAGTTGTGGCTTCTTCTCTCCCCTCCCATGGCTCATTTTTGGTCTTCTCCAAACTCGCATGCATAGCCTAACCAAACAGCTTTCCGGTCCGGCAAAGGTCTTCTCCACCCACTCACAGCCCCAGGATTTTTGCTGACATCTGCAGATTGGGTTAACTGAAAGATGAGGATCTGATGGTTCCTTCTGATGATTAACAGGATTTTGCAAGGCAGCGTTGGAGGGGATCTTACAGGATTTCAACAGAAGCTCCACTGAAGATCATTAGTACCAGGAGCCTTGAAGAAGTTTGTGTGTGTTTCCCCCTCTTCCTCAAACTCTTTCTTCTGCCCCTCTTGTCTTACAGGCCCACACTGAGGAAGCTCCAGCCAGAAAGCATGTATGAGACTTGGGTACGTCTAGGGGAACCCCGGGGGGGGGGGGAGGGAGAAAGAGGAAAGCCTCTGGAATTCTCTGCCTCCAAACCTGTCCCTGGATTTTGGAGTTTCGGGTTTCCTGGAGTGCTTCTGCAGATGTGTTGCTGATGCTCCTCACCCCCCCCCCCTTAGCTGGAAGCAGAAATAATGTGAGGGTTTCAGACAGCATTTATATCATGCAGCAATGCCCTTCCCTGTGGCCAAGATCTTTCTAACAATGTCTGCTCACAAGTATAAACAGAACTGTTTTTCTGTTAAGGAGTTGGGTGGAATTGAGCAAGACGTATGAGTGATTCAGTATTCCACCAGCTGCCTAACTCCCCCACAGGTGAGAAAACGGACAGGGGGCAATTCAGAGAATACTGTATTTTTCGCCCTATAGGATGCACTTTCCCCCCTCCAAAAATGAAGGGGAAATGTGTGTGCGTCCTATAGGGCGAATGCAGGCTTTTGCTGAAACCTGGAGAGTGAAGGGGTCGGTGCGCACTGACCCCTCTCGCTCTCCAGGCTTCAGGAAGCTATCCGCTAGCCGTGGGAGACGCAGCTCTCCCACGGCTAGCGGAGAGCTTGCCTGCACCCAGAAGCTTGGGGCACGCTGAGCTCAACGCGCCCCAAGCTTCGGGCTTCGCGCAGCGCTCCGCTAGCCGTGGGAGAGCCGCACGAAGTCAGCTTGCAGATAGCAGCCTGTTCTGGGGGCTAGGGTTGGGGGAAGCTCGGGCTTCCCCCGCCCCCGCCCTGCACCGTGGGGGAAATAATTTTTTTCCCTTTATTTCCCCCCCAAAAAACTAGGTGCGTCCTATGGGCCGGTGCGTCCTATGGGGCGAAAAATATGGTATATTTTCAAGGGGAAATTGACCACTAATTCCCCCAGCCAGTACAAATACCGAACTTTATTTGGTTTTGTAATTTTATGATGATTTTAATGATCTCATCGTATGGCCCCATGCTATTTGTTTAATGAGCTGGAAACTGAGAAATACCAAGATGTCTCTGTATTTTTGTGACTTTTGTTTTCTCTGTGTGTTTGCCTTTCTTCCGCCGCTACACCACCAAGGTGCATTGATAAAACACGGTGATCTTGAGGCCATTGTAAGCGAGTTGCCCGCAGCCTCGTTCATTCAGAAAAACGTATACCTGGCCACCCCACCCAGCTATTCACCAAGCGGCCTCACCATAAATAATTCACCCTGGTGCAAACAGCACAAAAGCAGCAACTTTGTGCAAACTGATACTGCTGTGTTGGCCAGCTGAAAATGACCAACTTCCTTTTGTTCTGAACTCATGGACATTCGTTCCAGCTCTCCCTTCGCCCTACGGACGTAGGTGACCAAACCTTCCGGAAGGTCGTCATCAAGTTGCAGACGTGTCCCTCGAAAAATCTCCCTGTTGTTGTGGGAAAGTGCCCTTCACCAAGGAGTTTTTCCGCGAAGGAGAGCTGCACTTGAGAGTCACTGTGAAGAGCACCGAGTGGCTAGTGCCTGGGATGTCACCGATTCCTCTGCATGCTCCTGCACAACCTGCGTTCCTTGCAGCAGGAATTGCATAGGGGAGTTGCCATGGGGCCTTGTGGTCAGTGTCTTTACCAGTGGTAAGACAGACGCCACAAGCTGGGAGAATTCTGACATAAACAAAAACGGGAGCTGAAATTGCGAATGTTTGGTGGAAATTGGTCCGGCAAATACGGGAACAGAGCTTCAAGTCCTAGTCGGGATTTGAACTCTGATCTCCCAGGTCCTCTAACCTCCACACCACATTGACTCTTGAAACAAGGCAGAACAGAAAGCTATGCTTTCTTACATCCCCTGCTAGTGAGTAACATATATATATATATATCCGTCTCCCTCTGTCCCTGCAGGAGGATGATATAGATGGCATCCATATTGTCGCTTTTGCAGAGGAAGACGACCCCGGTGAGTTGCCCCTACAAAGAACTGAGATATGAGCTTCATGGCCACGGGGGGGGGGGGGGGGAGGCGGGCTTGCCTGCAGTCTCCATTCTCTTCCCCAATGGTTATTTCCCCATCTTTCCACATCTACAGTAACTAAAAAACCAGGAAAGGAACGTGTTAATATTACATCAGAAGGGGGCATTCAAAACATATAATAAAAACACATCCAAACTAGCAATTGAAAGAAACTGAGGAAGAACTAAGAGAGTTCATGCTCCATTGTGCTGTCTGGAACAGAATTAAAATAGTATAGAAGCTGATTGTCGTCTTACCCTTGACAGACATCCTCAGCAGAGAGTGTTTGCCCACATTCCAGAGCTACAATACAGAGATAATATATTTATATTTGCCAGTAGCCAACCAAGTTTTCCCTGGCTTACACTACAGTCCCTCAAAACAGGATAATTAAAAAGGTTAGCCTTTGGGTTCCTTTAACAGAGCAGCTGAACCAGCAATGGGTCTTGCCTTCTGCATCTCCAGAAACACAAAACTTTAGCTTGCTGTGAGTACAAAGGGAGCACTCGTCCCACACCCTGAATTTAAAGCACTCTTATTCCACTTTAACATCATGGCTTCCCCCAAAAAGCCTTGTCATGTGGCGAAAGAGTACTCTAAGCCCGTGGCATGGATGTGGAAACCGCAGCAGCCTTCCTAGAGAGGAAATGATTTTGATGGAGAAGTTTGATAAAATCTATCAAGCGATTCTCCTGCCCGTAACTGGGGCAGATTTTGCCATGAGACTCTTTTGATTCCTGCCGTCTCTCTGTTATCATACTGGAGCCCCATGGATGCCTCGTGGGGAGGGAGGAGCCATGAAACTGGGTTGAAATGGTGACTCTGTTTAGGAAGGGCAGGAGAGGGATGGGGTGGGCCTTGATTTGTGGGAGGAGGCCTTGGCACAGGAAAGCTGGTGAACACTGACAGACCTCTGTGGGAATGTTCAGGAATGCAGGAGAGGATATATTGTTTGACTATAGCCTTTCCAACTTGTGTTAACAAGTTCACAATTTAGCAGAGTAACATTCCCCCTTTTAAACTCACAGCGGATGCATTTGCTGAGGCTGACTAAAGCCTCTAGAATAACTGTTCTGGTATTTTCCCCTTATTCCCTCATAAAAGATAAGACACGACACAGTCTTCTATAAAAGTATAAAAAGAGTTTACTCACTCACATTCTGTTCACGATCGGATCCCAGAAGGCAGACTTAGCTTAGAAAAGTAACACATACGCCTGGAAACTATCTCATAAGGAGACAGTCTCTCTGTCCTCTCTTGGCTGGAAGCATCTTTGGCTAAGCAGATGTTGCTTCTTCAACACATGTAGTCATAGAGAGAGAGATGGCTGCCCTGCCCTGTGCTTTTGTCGTTACCTGCACAGGTGAGGCCACACCCACCTCTAGTCACATGCAGAGGAAGTCTGTCCCAGCCCAGAAGGAAACAGGAAGTTGACCTGCTGCCTGGACAAACATTCCTCCCCATGTGTAAACATGTTCACTCTAGGAAGGTTGTACTTGACTGCTCTTGCGTTTCACATCCCACAACCTCCCTCTCTCCTCAACACTTTCTGCCCACAGATGGTTATGAGTTCCTGGAAATCCTGAAGGACGTTGCCCAAGACAACACAGACAACCCAGACCTCAGTATCATCTGGATCGACCCCGAAGACTTTCCACTGGTGAACAGGCAATTGTGCTCTTTAGCGGGGGTGGGGGGGTGGCTGTCAAGGACACCATGGCTTGTTCTTGCTGCTATGGCCGCCACCAACGCCCCCCTAAGTTGGATTAGACCCATTTCTTGGAAGAAAGCCACTATCAATGGCTGGTGTCCCCACAACCACTTTGTGTCCCCACTCACCCTCCACAAAATCGGACGCTGCGCATGCCTGGAAGTCTTTGTGGACCCTCATTCCCTGTTCCCTCTTTCTCTCTCTCAGCTGATCCCCTACTGGGAGAAGACTTTCGACATTGACCTGTCCAGGCCTCAGATTGGCGTCGTCAACGTAACGGACGTAAGTGACCACAGGCACAGGAGAGGCGGGCACCTCTGCCACTGTTGCGAAGCTGAAACTGGGTGCACATGCCTCTTGAGAACAACGCCTTTGTAGAATTTGTAGGGAAGTGTTTCTGAATTCCCAGGTGGGAAATTCAGCAGTTGTATGGCAAACAAGAGGGACGCAGGTGGCGCTGTGGGTTAAACCACAGAGCCTAGGACTTGCCGATCAGAAGGTGGGCGGTTTGAATCCCCGCGCCGAGGTGAGCTCCCGTTGCTCGGTCCCTGCTCCTGCCCACCTAGCAGTTCGAAAGCAAGTGCAAGTAGATAAATAGGTACCGCTCTGGCAGGAAGGTAAACGGTGTTTTCGTGCGCTGCTCTGGTTCGCCAGAAGCGGCTTAGTCCTGCTGGTCACATGACCCAGAAGTTATACGCCGGCTCCCTTGGCCAGTAAAGTGAGATGAGTGCCGCAACCCCAGAGTCGGCCATGACTGGACCTAATGGTCAGGGGTCCCTTTACCTTTATGGCAAACAAGCTATGGACACCCCCTGTTTCTGGAAACCCTCACAAAATAAAATCCCCAATTCACAATGAAGCAACATTTTAAGGTTCCTGCCTTCAAGCCCTCTCCCCTTCTTTCAGATAGCTCTGTTATAGACAGCGAGGGGGTCAAGATGTCCATGTAGGCAGTGGGTGGGAAGTTATGGGGGAAATGTTATCTGAGAAAGAGCCCTTGAGCCATCTCAGTCACCTACTGTGTGTTCCCTTGAACCCAGGGATGAATCAAACACAAAGAGTTTTGTGATTCCTGCAATGCTGGGGGTTGGACTAGATGGCCCCATGGGGTGCTTTGCAACTCTATAGTTCTGCGAATCTATGAATTTTTTCACAGTCTTGGGAAAGCTCAGGGGTGGGGGTGGGGTAATCAAAATGTCATACACATTTTACCCCCAAAAAATATCCTTCACTATATCCTATGTCCTTTTTTATATTCAGAACAGATACAGTGGTACCTTGGTTCTCAAACTTAATCCGTTCCGGAAGTCCGTTCCAAAACCAAAGCGTTCCAAAACGAAGGCATTCTTTCCCATAGAAAGTAATGCAAAATGGATTAATCTGTTCCAGACTTTTAAAAACAACCTCCCTAAAACAGCAATTTAACATGGATTTTACTATTGAACAAGACCATTGATCCATAAAATGAAAGCAATAAACAATGTACTGCAGTCACACAATCAATCAATCAATCAGTAGCTGAACTGGGTTCCACACAGTCACAGAAACAAACAAAAAGAGCCGCAGAAACAAAAACGCAAAATAAATCGCAGAAACAGACAGACCTCAGCGTATCATTCAAAATGGAAGTGTGGCACTCAAATCGGAAGCGTAACACTCAAAATGGAGCATGATCGGCTTCCGAAAAAAGTTCTCTTACTTCCAGGTTTACAGTGTTCCAAGTTGTATGAGTATCAAGGCATTTGAGAACCACTGTAAATGTAAAGTATTTAACCTGCACTTATTATTATTATTATTATTATTATTAGTATTATTAATTTGTACCCCAGCCACTCTGGGCGGCTTCCAAGAAAGACAAAAAATACACTAAAATGTCACACATTAAAACCTTCCCTATACAGGGCTGCCTTCAGATGTCTTCTAAAAGTCTGGTAGTTGTTTATCTCTTTGACATATGGTGGGAGGGCGTTCCGCAGGGCGGGTGCCACCACCAAGAAGGCCCTCTGCCTGGTTCCCTGTAACTTTGCTTCTCGCAATGAGGGAACCGTCAGAAGGCCCTCGGATCTGGACCTCAGTGTCCGGGTTGAATGATGGGGGTGGAGACGCTCCTTCAGAACATCACAAATCAATAGGATGATCTCCACCTGAATTTTACATCCCCCCCCCCCCCAGGCTGACAGCATATGGCTGGAGATGGACGACGAGGATGACCTGCCATCCACAGAGGAGTTGGAAGACTGGATTGAGGATGTGCTGGAAGGAGAGATCAACACGGAAGACGACGACGACGATGACGATGATGACGATGACGACGATGATGACGATGACGACTAGAGGCTCCCGTTCTTCGTGGAAGGCGGACCCTGCCTGTTGAGGTCCACCTGTGTCACACCTGTCCCCAGAGTGTCCCTCAGGGGGCCACAGTGCCAGGCGCCTCTGGCCGACGCGAAATTCAACGCTTTGCCACCAGACCCTAGCAAGAACGTATTTTTATATTGATCCTATTTAAGTCAAGGGCCCCCACCCTGTGCTGAACCCCACGTGTTTCCCCCCCCCCCAGGGACCCCGCTCTGCCCTCTGGCAGTGCAGGGGTGGTTGTTGGTGCTGACCCCTCCCTCCCCTTTCCGCACTAGGCTCGCCAGGTGTCCTTCAGGCACCTAAGGATGCTGTTCCTGGATGGACCATCAGTTTTCCCTGGGATGTTAAGCCCAGCTCAGGTTTTCCAGGGTGGATCCCAGAAACGGGCGAGGCTCTTTGCCTGTTCCTAACCCTCAGCATCCTGGTTTATCAGGGCACTTGATGGACCCCCCCCCCAACTCAGCACAGGCAGAGATGTGTGTGACCCAAGCCTAAGTGTTGTCGGCCCAGTGAATTTCCCATCATGCCTCTCTCTCTCTGTGCTTCCTCTGTGATGTCCACTCTGATTGGCAGGGGCTGTCCAGGCAGGGAATCTTTTCCCAGCCCTTCCTGGCGATGTCACGGGGGGGGGGTTGAAACCTGGGACCTTCTGGACGCAGAGCAGATGCCTTATTTACCATCTCTTCCCAAATTCCCTGCCTTTCCACCAATGCCTTCCTCTTCCTCACTAGTCCCCGTCTTCTTTGATAGCATCTCTCTTGGACTTTGCTAAATCTGCCACTCACTCTGCTCTAAGTTTCCGTCAGGAAACACCTCCCCGAATCATTTCATCAGTTAAACTGAAGTGGGAGGGCAGAGATCAGCCAATAACATTGGGGGGGGGGGGAGGTTGGATAGAAACAAATGTAATTCCTGGGCTTTGGAGATGAATATATTTGGGCTAAAACTGTCTTGTTAATATTTCGGGAGCGGGGAGACAATCGGGTGGGGGGATAACACAACCTGTTCAGCACTCAGTGGGGGTGACACAATGTACAATTTGTATATTTTTCAACAACTTTGTACAGATCAACCAAAGCGATTAAAAAAAAATCAAATAACAATGCTGGTGAGATATTATTTTCTGCCCGCCACCGCTACCCTTCTCCCCCACCCCCCAAAATTCTCATAACGATGATGGCATATCAGTTATTATGGAGAGCAGGGGCTCAAAGTCCCGAAGGCAAAAAGCACCAAGGAAAGGAATTAATCCTGGATGATGATGATAATAATAATAATAATAATAATAATAATAATAATAATAATAATAATTTATTTGTACCCCACCCATCTGGCTGGGTTTCCCCAGCCACTCTGGGCGGCTTCCATAGAAATAAAAAATACACTAAAATATCACACATTAAAAACTGCCTTAAGATGTCTTCTGAATGTCAGGTAGTTGTTGTTTTTGACATCTGGTGGGAGCCACCACCAAGAAGGCCCTCTGCCTGGTTCCCTGTAGTTTTGCTTCTTGCAATGAGGGAACTGCCAAAAGGCCCTCGGCGCTGGACCTCAATGTCCGGGCAGAACGATGGGGGTGGAGACGCTCCTTCAGGTCTACTGGATAACTCTTCTTCATAAGAACATGAGAGGGGTCTGCTGGGTCAGGCCAAAGGGGGCCCACCTAGTCCAGCCTCCTGTTCTCACAGTGGCCCACCAGATGCCCCAAACAAAAACCTACAAGCAGGATTCGAACACAAGAGCCCTCTCCCTTCCGGTGGTTTGCAGCATGATCATCCTGGCTGCTAGCCATCGACAGCTGGCTCCTCCATTTTAAGCCCTCCACTCCTCTGTTTGAGCCACCCAAGTTGGCGGCCACCTCTGTCCCCTGTGGCAGGGAGTTCCATAATTTAACTCTGTGCTGTGTGGAGAAAGACTTTCTTTTATCTGTCCTGAATCTCCCAACATTCACCTTCACTGGATGTCCATGAATTCTAGTGTTAGGAGAGAGCGAGGAAAACTTTCATCCTTGTTCTTCCTTCATGCCGGGTCTAGTCAGATCAAAAGGCTACACTGGGTTTTGTTTCCATGACTATTTCACTGTGATTTTGTGGGGTGGGTGTTGGGGGGGGGACCTTCCCTTGGAGCCTATGCGGCCTGTGGGAGATTGTTTTGGGATTTGGGGCAGGGGGCAGAGAAAGAGATTTTGGAGGAGGGAGGGAGGGAACCTGATCCACCCCAAGACCAGCTCTTCTGTCCTCCTTTGTTTTCCTGCGGTTGCCAGGGTCACCGTCAACTGCGCCATGGAAACAGCACGCTGCCAGGGGTCTGCTTAGAGAGAGGCCGCCAGCAGTGAGCCGGACTGGGCCAGTGGGGTGAGGTGGGAGGGGGCACCTCTGGGCACTGATGTGTGCTGGGGGGGGCTGCCCATGCACCCACTAGGGTCCTGTGCACATCTGGGTGCACAGAGCGGCTAGACTGGTGACTGGGAGCGGCTGCTGAGACCATATAACACGGGTCCTGAAAGACCTAAATTGGCTCCCAGTACATTTCTGAGCACAATTCAAAGTGTTGGTGCTGACCTTGAAAGCCCTAAATGGCCTTGGCTCAGTATACCTGAAGGAGCGTCTCCACCCCCATCGTTCTGCCCAGACACTGAGGTCCAGCTCTGAGGGCCTTCTGGCGGTTCCCTCGCCGCGAGAAGCCAAGTTACAGGGAACCAGGAAGAGGGCCTTCTCAGTGGTGGTGCCTTCCCTGTGCAATGCCCTCCCACCAGATGTCAAAGGCATAAACAACTATCTGACGTTCAGAAGACATCTGAAGGCAGCCCTGTTTAAGGAAGCTTTCAATGTTTGATGCATTACTGTATTTTTTTGTTGGAAGCCGCCCAGAGTGGCTGGAGAAGCCCAGCCAGATGGGCAGGGTATGTATGTATTTATGTATGTATGTATGTATGTATGTAATATTATTTATTATTTTTGGAATGCCCTCCCAGCAGACGTCAAGGAGAAAAAGAACTCTCTGACTTTTAGAAGGCATCTGAAGGCAGCCCTGTTTAGGGAAGTTTTTAATGTTTGATGTTTTGTTATGCATTTAAGTGTGCTGGAAGCCGCCCAGAGTGGCTGGAGCAACTCAGTCAGATGGGCAGAGTACAAATTATAAAATTATCGTCATCGCCATCATGGGCACAGAGAATACTGCTGGCTTAGCTCCCCCAGGGATTTCGCCAGCCTTGCCAGAGGGAGCCCTTTCCATGAAAGTGGCCACCTTCTGCGTCAGGGCCTCTGCAGAAGAAGATGAGAAGAGGCCTCCCCAGATCAGGCCAAACAGAGAGTCATAATATCACAGAATTGTAGAGCTGGAAGGGATTCCCAAGGAATCACAACTAAAGCATCCTTGATGGTTGACCACCCAACCTCTGCTTAAAAACATCTGAGGAAGGAGAGCTTGCCATCTCCCAGGGCCATGAGTTCCACACCACAGACAGGAACGCAAGAAGCTGCTTTGTATTGAGTCAGACTGCGGGGTTCACCTAGCTCAGTCTTGTCTACACTGGCTGGCAGCAGCCCAGAGGTTGCTACCAGCCGTGTCTGGAATCCTGGGATCTTCTGCCAGCAAATCAGGTGCTCAGCCACTGAGCCACAGCCCTTCCACCACGCCAGGGACAGGACAGATCCTTCCAGATGTTTTTGGAGTCCAGCGGCCACCATCCCTGGCTATGCCACTTGAGATGGAATCGTAGAACATCTGGAGGGTTGCGAGTCTGCGCCCTGTAGACTCCAAGGAGTCCGATGGAGTTGCTGGTCCAATGGTTCCCAAACTTTTTTAGGGGGGCTACCTCCCTGGTCCCATAAACACATCCCCAGAGCTCCTTGCCCTACCCTAGAAACAGAATCACAGTTTGCACGACCCACAAAGGAACATAATAACACAAAACAGAAACAACAGTACATTTATTCAAGACCCAATTAAAATGGTTTAGTTTAATCAATTCAACACAACTGATGAGCTGGGCCCGGTGATACTAGCTTTTCAAAGTCTGATAGTCGTCTCCTCCTCCAGCGACCCACCCTTGCCTCGTAGCATCCCTCCAGGTCAAGGGGTCAATGCCACCCACTTGGGGAGCCCCTGCTCTGGTCTGAGTGCCCCCCATGTTTGGCACCACCTGACACTTATGGAAAATATAAACGCAGATGGATCGCCACCGTCAGCAAAGGCAGTTTCGTGCGCACATTGATGGGTCCGTATGAATAATGTATGCTAAAGCAACAGAATATTCAGGCTCAGAGCCCCAAGTTTGCATCATGTGCTGCTTGGAAATGAAGCGGCGATCCATCATTCCTACAGCACACTAAAAACCGCCTCTCCCTCACAGCAAGATGCTGTGGGCTGCCCTGGTGGGAAGGGTGGGTTACGGTTACCCCCATTTCGCAGACGGCTAAAAGAAGGCAGAGACTGAGAGTGAGGGGTGGTCTTCAACAAACTGCAAGGGACAAAAGATCAGAAGAGCAGCTGGATCAGGCCAAGGGAGGCCCATGGAGTCACAGAGACAGGTGACAAGGGGTCTCTTTTGTCCTGCTCTAGGGTAAAAACGCGTCTCCGTAAGACCGGAGTCATCAATTCTATGAAACCTTGCGGAATGTCTCACCTGAATATTATGCTTCGTGAGACGGGGGCTTGCCTGATTAAGGAAACAGGAGCCCTCTTCTGAATGAAATCAACACATTAAAGAACTTTGAACATATCAGACTTGGGATTTGGGCTTCTGCTACTTTGGTGACTTATGACCAGGGCCGGATTTAGGTTTGATGAGGCCCTCAGCTACTGAAGGCAATGGGGCCCTTTATATGTCCAGCTGTCCCTTGTCAACTACAAGTTGTCACTATTTTTTGTGTTGAATATATGCTATATGGTAATTTATGGACCTAATAGGCATCTCAAGCCATTTGCACATTACAAAATATGTATTTTATCAAAGTAATTGTTGAACTGAAATACAACTAAAAAGTATATTACCTGTAATAGTGAAATACTATTAAGAAGTATATTAATAGTGAAATAATTATTAAGCTCTAACTTAAAATGATTGGGGGCCCATTACTTATATCATAGGAGCCTGTTGTTGTTTAGTCATGTCCGACTTTTCATGACCCCCTGGACCAGAGCACGCCAGGCCCTCCTGTCTTCCACTGCCTCCTGCAGTTTGGTCAAACTCATGCTAGTAGCTTTGAAAACACTGTCCCACCATCTCGTCCTCTGTCCTCCCCTTCTCCTTGTGCCCTCCATCTTTCCCAACATCAGGGTCCTTTCCAGGGAGTCTTCTCTTCTCCTGAGGTAGCCAAAGTCTTGGAGCCTCAGCTTCAGGATCTGTCCTTCCAGTGAGCACTCAGGGCTGATTTCCTTCAGAATGGAGAGGTTGGATCTTCTTGCAGTCCATGGGACTCTCAAGAGTCTCCTCCAGCACCAGAATTCAAAAACCTCCAACTCCATAATTCAAAACATAATTTATAATTCACAGGAGCCTACACAACACAAAATACTGTTGCTGTATGTAGGTTTTATTTTATTTGCTTTTTATCTTATATTTTGGAAATGTTTTTCCTCCTTTAATTTTTTTAGGGGCCCCCAAGAGAGTGGGGCCCTAAGCTATAGCTTGTTTAGCTTATACGTAAATCCGGCACTGCTTATGATAGAATCTCTCTCTCTCACACATGCCCAGGGCTGGGGCAGACCATAACTCAGAGGCAGAGGCCCTGCTAAAGACTCAGGTTGAGAAGGAGGCCTCCATCACTTGTGCACAGGCAGCAGGCAAAGGGCATCCTGCCCCCTCACTTTTTTCAGGTGGGATTCAATCACATCCAGGTAAACTCAGGTTGAGCAGTTAAAGTTGCCTTGCAGCCCTTAAGAACACAAGCAGAGCTTGGCTGCTGCTGGGTCAGGCCCAAGAAAGCCCCATCGAGTTCAGCATCTCATTTTCACCGTGGCCAAAGACCCTTAAGAATCCAGGACTCTAGATAGACTGCCTCTGGACCCGTAGGTTCCATAGGGAGAGCCTGGCTACTGGATCAGGCCCAAGGGGGGCCCTTCTAGTTCAGTGAAAGAACCAAAAGTGATGTCCTCTCCCCTCCACACCATTCATTGCCAACGCTCATTTAATGTCATCTTCTCTCCGCCCCAATGACACTACAAATGAACGTAATGGTCAGCGGTCTGGACATATTTTGCTGCAGCCACAGAACAAGGTCTGTGGTTTTAAAAAGAAGCCATTTGAATCTTGGGGGATTTTGCTTCTATTCTCTATTCTGCAACCCCCCCCCCCCGACAACGTTTACATTAAAAATGCATGTGAAACATTGGCAGTCTATTAATACCAAGCCTTGTAAAAGCCTTTTATGCCCTTAATCTTGTGGTGTGACGGCGAGGTGCACAGAGGATCTGAAAGATCCCCCCCGAGATCTATTTCCTGAGGAGGGGGGGCTCTGGATTCCACCCTCTTTTTAAAAAACCAGAAGAGTTAAACTTGAGAGACATCGTTTGTGCTGTTTGCCTAGTGAAAAGGCACCACCTGGCAAAAGATTCTTACACCGAACTAATTTGCAAGGCTTTGGACGAGGCGCAGGGCTTCTCCACCGTCCACCTTCCTAATGCCAAAAGGTTTGTGGGGGGAGGGGTTAGCAACATAACCCAACAGGCAAAAAATTGGACAAAAGTCCAAAGCCCTAAGAAGCCTCCGTTAGCTAGCATCATTTCCACACTTGCCTCTGAAATAAAACCATCTTTGCCGTGACTTTTCTGCAGGAAAGCTGCTAGAGAAACGTGGTCCTTCCTCTCTCTTAGCCCCAGAACCTGAGGGTGTCTGAGGAGGTGGGACGTGGGAACATTCAGGACGGGCAAAAGGAAGTCCTTCTTCACGCACAACAAATTTAAACTATGGAACTCACATCTGCAGGAGGCGCTTGTGGCCACCAACCTGCGTGGCTTTTAAAGAGGACTGGATAAATCCACAGAGGGGGAGAGGCTATGAGTCTTGAAAGGTTAGGGGTGTGTGTGTGTGTGTGTGTGTGTGTGTGTGTGTGTGTGTGCGGGTGTGTGCGTGTGTGTGTTTTAACATATAGTTTTCAACAGTAATTAAACATACTTTTACATCTTATTCAATTTTTTTTACTTCCATCAATCCTGTCTGAAAATTTTCCAATCTAATCTCTTAGTATGCATTTCTTATCCTTCCCTATTACATTTCAAACTCATAATCAATATCTCTACCTATTTCTACTTTGTAACACTTCATATATTTCTCCTTACAAAACTTCTTGTAGTCCTACTAGCGTAACTTGTTGATTACAATTGCTCTTCAAATAATTCGTATACTTCTTCCAACCTTCTGTGAATCTCTGGTCCCGCAGGTTTCGAATCCTTCCTGTCATTTTGTCCAATTCTGCACAGGCCATTAATTTCGTCTGCCATTCTTCTTTCGTCTTGAAAGGTTCTTGAGGATCCCTCTGTGGATGGAAACTTGCCGCTTGATCTCAGGAAGTGCAAGTGTAAGAGCTGATCTCATCTCCGTCTCATGGCCAGCCACAGGGCGATGTGCGCAGGGAAACAGTGGGAGGAAAGTGTTGCAGCCTGCTCAGATCTCGAGTTCCTCCTTTCTTTCTCAAGTCACACTGAGAAGGTTTCCTGGCAGCACGCAAGGCAAGAACTTAACATGGGAAAGGTCCCACCCACCCCGGCCCACGCAACTGCATCAGCTGATGGGAGAGGGAAATTGTTGTTGTTGAATCGTTTAGTGGTGTCCGCCTCTTCGTGACCCCCTGGACCAGAGCACGCCAGGCCCTCCTGTCTTCCACTGCCTCCTGCAGTTTGGTCAAACTCATGCTGGTAGCTTTGAGAACACTGTCCCACCATCTCGTCCTCCGTCGTCCCCTTCTCCTTGCACCCTCCATCTTTCCCAACATCAGGGTCTTTTCCAGGGAGTCTTCTCTTCTCATGAGGTGGCCAAAGTCTTGGAGCCTCAGCTTCAGGATCTGTCCTTCCAGGGAGCACTCAGGGCTGATTTCCTTCAGAATGGATCAGTTGGATCTTCTTGCAGTCCATGGGACTCTCCAGAGTCTCCTCCAGCACCATAATTCAAAAGCATCTATTCTTCGGCGATCAGCCTTCTTGATGGTCCAGCTCTCACTTCCATACATCATTACTGGGAAAACCAGAGCTTTAACTATACGGACCTTTGACAGCAAGGTGATGTCTTTGCTAGCTTCCTCCAAACCCAGCTGGTGGATTTTGAGCAAGCAAATGGCAGCCAAAATGAAACTTGTTTCCAAGCATTTGGGGGTCACATGTACCCTTCACCAAAGATGGGGAATATCTGTGGCCCTCCAAATGTTGCTGGACTCCCAACTCCTACCATATTTGACCATCCTGAAGCTGCTGGGAGGTGGGAGTCCAACAGTATCAAAAGATTCATAGGTGTCCCAGCCCTACACATTCACTCAATCAAACCTTTATTGAACATCCAGCAAATAAATTGTATTTGATGCCTAATGGCATTTTAGTTCAATACTGAATAATACTGCAGCGAGGCCATGCCATGTTATTCTTGAAAGTTAACATGCAACAACATTCAGCCACCTGGCTGTGTTTGACAGCTGGCATGCAACGGTATTTAGTATTTATTTATCCTACAATTCTCTTTCCTTATTTCTTAACAGCATGTTTAAGCTGGTGTGAAATAGTATTTGGTATTTTGGACTATATTTATCTACAGCACTCAATTGCTGCCCAAACGCAATGTGCTTTTTGGATGCCCAGCAACAAAACATTAAAAATACAATAGCTGCCATGGAACAATGGAAAACAGTAAAGGAAGCCCTGCATGAAAAATTTAGCAGCAGGGAGCGGAGAACCACAGAAGATGCAAAGAGGTGGCTAAAAGCACAGAACAGATCTGAGATCAGGTGGATTTAAAAGTCTCTCAGGAGGCTGGGCATCTTCACCTGGAGTCCTAAAGCCGCTGGATCAGGCCCAAGAGGCGGTGGTCCTGGTGCTAATCTACTCAAGCACCCTGTCCTCACTCACAGCGGCCTGGATAACGACCAGCTCTCCAGGCCTGACACCAGCAACAATCAGAGCGGATACCAAGTGGTTTAAATGCAGACTCCAAAAACCAGGTAGCATTTCGGGTTCGGAAGGACTTGTTCCAGCCACTTTTGCCAAAGTTGGGTTTCTCTTGGCGACGCTGAGCGAGATGCACCCCCAGGGTCTGACTCGGTATATGGCTGCTTCCGACCACTCTGTCCCAGCAGAGGACAAAGGGGCCGCCATCCGAAAGGACCAGCGTCTTCCCTAATTGTTTAGGGCTATTTTTGGTTTTTTTAAAAGATGGGGTGGCGGGACGTGATGCCCGCTGCTGCCCTCCTTTCTCCCGGCCAGGCTGGGGCGGCTGCCCGTCTCCTGAACCCCTCCAAAGAGCCCTTTCGTCTCCGGGGGTCGTTTGGCGAGACGCGCGCTCCGGAGCGTCACGTGTGAAAGGGGCTGGTTTCGGGTTCCTGCTTTGCCAAGCCTCGCGCATCAGCACAAAAAGCCAGCCCGCCCGCGCGCCAGCCTCCTCCTCCTCCTCCTCTCCGCGGCTCCCCCCGCTGACATCACTCGGCGCGGAGGAGGGCAGAGCGGGAGGAGGGTGGGGTGACCCGGAGAGCCGCCCAGCGCGAAAGGAGAAGCCTCGCCGCCGCCGCCGCGCACAGACAGACGCTCGCCCGCCGCTGCCGCTGCCGCTGCGCCCGGCTCGAGGGGCGCGTCCCGTCCAGGGAGGGCAGGAGGACGAGGTCGCCGCCGTAACCAGCCGTGCCCAGGGGGACGCATCCTGCTCCGGCGCTTCCTGCCGCCGGTAAGTCCAGCGCCTCTCCGCCGGCTCAGCCATCCCTCGCCATGGGAGGGAGAAAGAGAGAAAGCTCTCCAAAGGGGCGCAGCCGCCGCTCCGTGCGCTCTGCACATGGCCAGAGGCGCGCCCGTGCCCGCCCGACCGCTGGGGGACTGAGCCACCAAAGTCGGGGCGGTGGGGCTGATGGAGGGCTGGGGCGATGGGGAGTCGGTGGCGACGATGGGGGCGCAAAGAGCCCCGTTTCCGGGGCGCGCCCAAGGCGGGGAGCCCCCTTCGCCTCCCGGCTCTCCTTCGCCCGCTGAGGGTGACTCAAACCCAGATCCCGGGCTGAATCATTGCCGCTTCCTCTTTGGACTGCTGCCCTGGCAGATTTCTGGACAGAGCTCAGCAGCCGTCGCCTGGCTCGGACCAGAGAAGCTCAGGACTGTCCACACTGGCAGGCAGCAGCGGCAGCGGCTCTCCAGGGTCTCAGGGCAGGGAGATGTCGATGGAAGGAGGACATTGGGGATTTGAACCCGGGACCTTCTGCATGCAAAGCAGATGTTCTGCCCGGACTCGGTGCCCACCCTGCCGGCCGCATTTGCTCTCCGGGCTCCCAGGCCATCGCCAGCCCCCTCTCCCCTTCTGGCCACCTCTCCCCGTTAATAAAAAAAGCCCAACGTGAACCATATTGTGCAGGCAAAACTCTCAAAGTGCCAACCGCCTTGAGAGCCAGCCAGAGCCCAACGGGGCATTGTCCCTGCTGCCTAGTCTAACTCTTTAGCTCTTTCTCGCCCCCCCCCCATTTTCCCCTCCCCCTGCAACTTAACTCTGCCCCTGGTCAACCCGACTTGATGCCATCAGCCCAAGGCGCTCCAAATTGAGAGGAACCAGGCACAGGGCGGGGCTCCTCCCAGTTTGCCACTTCCTCCACAAATCTAGGAAACGCAGGTAGCGGCTTTCTAGTGAGTCGGGCCATTGGGTCCACCTGGCTCAGTGCTTCCTACACGGGCTGGCAGCCCTGGCTTGGCAGCCCTAGCTGGAGATGCCAGCAGGGATTGAGCCTGGCATGGTCTGCAAGCAGAGCAGGGGCTCTGCCAGGGAGCCGTGGTAGACCTTCTCTGCTCTAGAGAAGGCCCAAGAACAGCAGGGTTGGACTAGATGACCCCCGGGTCCCTTCCAGCTCTACAGTTCTATGGCAGGCAAAATAGAGCCCTGAAAGAAAACTTCGGGAAAACAGGAATGAGCCACCAGCGCTCTCAGCTGCGTGCAGATATGAACTTGGGAGTTTCTGGTACCTAAACTCTGGTGATAAATGGCCAAGCAGAGTCCTTCTGTAAAGGGGACCAGCTTGGATATGGCTGTGGAGTGTGGGATGTGGGAGAGACCTGGGTTCAAATCCCCCGCACTTAGCCTAGCCTACCTTCTGGGGTCGTTGTGAGGGTGGTGCTCTGGGGAAAGCACCTTGAGCTCTTGGAGAACAGGCAGGATATAAATGCAGTCAGTCCTAGCCAAGAGAGAACGTGAAGCAGATCAGATGGCCACCCCTCACTCACTGGGTTCAGAGTATTCAAGGGACTAGTCCTCAAGCTGTTCATTCAGTTCTTTCCCTGGCACAGCATTCCTTCCACCACCACCGCTCCTCCTCCTCCCCACCCTGAGCATCTCTTTGCCTTCTGAGGTAGCCACTGAACATGAAAGAGCCTTTGTCTTTTTGGACAGCCCTGAGGTGGGACTGTTCTTTATCTAACCAACTTTTCATTTATCTTATGTTCATTTTCTGTTTTAGCTGCAATTGTGTGTGTGTGTGTGTGTGTGTGTGTCAGTGTCCTGGTGTCCTGCTGATTTGCAGATTTGTTGCCTCCTTTTCGTTGCTTGGTTGATATTGATTGACAGGGACGGTGGTTCCTGCTTTGCTGGAGTTTTGCTGTGGCGCTGCAAACTGTCTTTGGATACTTTTGCATCTCGGGGAGTCGGCCCTTTTGGGTCCTGCCAACCCCACAATTCTAGGATTCTGGGATGACGCCTCGTGCCTCGGAGCGGGGAAGGCAGCCACCCAGATGTGCTCTCCACACAGACGGAATAAATAAATCATGTTGGGTAAATGCACCCTGCTCAAGCTGAAATGGGCTCCTCTAATAACACTCGCTCAGAAGCCAGGGCCTTGCAGGACCAGGCCAAAAGGTGCATTTAAGCCCGCATCTGGTCCTCGGGAAGAGCTGGACAGGTGCTTCAGTGATGCTTTGCAATTTGGGCCCCCTTGGGCCCATTTGGCAGGAGACTCCTTTCCGTGCTTGGAGAAAGTGGATGGGGAGAAGCTGTTCTCCCTCTCTCAAAATACAGTGGTACCTCTGGACTTCCGGAGGTCCGTTCTTAACCTGAGGTACCACTTTAGCTAATGGAGCCTCCTGCTGCCTCTGTGTGATGTCTGTTCTCATCCTGAAGTTAAGTTCTTAACCTCAGGTACTACTTCCGGGTTAGCGGAGTCTGTAACCTGAGGTGTTTGTAACCTGAGGTGTTTGTAACCCGAGGTACCACTGTACTAAACTCAGGGACACCTGCGGAAGCTAAATGTTGGGAGATTCAGGACAGACCAAAGGAAATCTGCCCTCCACGCGCTGTGCAGAGCTGAATTATGGAGTTCCCTCTTCCAGGAGGCAGTAGCGATGGCCCCCAGCTTGGAAAACTTGGAAAGAGGATCGGGTCACTTCCCAGAGGAGCAGACCAGCCGTGGCAAGGGTGGCTGAGCTCCTCCTTCCTCCACCATTGTGCCTCTGAATAATACCAGTTGCTGGGATCACACAGCTGTTGTGCTCATGTCCCAGGAACATCGGAAGCTGCCTTATCCTGACTCAGACTGTTGGTCCACCTAGCCTAGTAATGTCTACACGGACAGGCAGTAGCCCTCCAGGATTCCAGGTCAGGGACTCTCCCAGCCCTGCCTGGAGGTGCCAAGGATTGTGCTGCTTCCAGGTTTCCCATGGGGGAATCTGGTTCTTCACTGTGGGAACAGGATGCTGGACTAGCTGTGCCTCCTTTGGGCCTGATCCTGTTGGGCTTCCCCCAGGGAATGTGGTTGGCCACTATAAGAGGAGTGTGCTCGACTAGATGAGCCCGCTTTGTCCTGAACAGCAGCAGGGCTATTCTTACATCCGTAGCGTGAGGGTCAGTAGCTGATGTTGGTCTTCTCAGACTCCAGCGCCCATCCTTCCTGACCCATTAGCCAGACTGGCCGTGGCTGATGGGAACTGGAGTCCAGCAACACACAGAGTGGACCACCTTAGCTACCTCTGTCGGACGTGAATCACTTCCAAGGACTGTGGCAGAGTCAAGATGGGGGTGGGATGTCCACTTTATGGGGGTGAGAAGGCCACTTTAGCCATCATGGCTACAGGCAGCAGAGGATAAACACAAAGGATGTTAGCAGAGCAGGTGGGCTTGCAAAAGATTATCTCTTGGGCGGATCATGCTGCCCCGCTTGCATTCCTTGAAGTCGTAAAAGTGTAAGGAGAGTCCGGCTGCTGGATCAGGCCCATAGCCCACCTCGTCCAGCATCCTGTTCCCACAGTGGCCAACCAGGTGCCTGTGTGTGAACCTGAAATCAGGATTCGAGCACCAGAGCAACTCTCTGCCTCCAGTGTTTTCCAGGAACTGGTATTTGGAAACATTTCTGCAAAGCCTCCTCTGTGAATTGGCTCGTCCTCTTTCCAAGCCACCCAGGTGACGGTCACTGCCTCCTGCGGTCCCGCTGCCCCAGGTGGGTCATTCGCAGAGTCGGGCTGGCTTTGCCTCTTCCTTGCTCCGCCGTGACTTTTGACTTTTTCAATGTCCGCGCTGCAACATCCACGTGGAAGCAGGGCAGCCCCAGCAAAGGGGCCCATTGTGTCCGCTGAGTCCAGATACCATCACGCTTCGGACAGCGGCGTTGGAGTCTTGCTAGACAATGGGCCCCTTCAGGCAACCCAGCCCCACGAGAAGCTGCAGAGTCATTGCTGTGTGCGTTGTGGGGGGCGGGATCTGCTGTCATCTCCTCCAGAGAGGGCACACTTTGTCTTAGTTGCCGTCTGGGACCATCTTAATAAACTGACTTGCAAGTTATCACTGTGGGTCCCTCCCTCAGTCCTGCTGGCTTGTAGAAATCGCAGGGAGGGGAGACTAGTGTCGTTGTTAAACTCCAGTTCTGTTTTTGTGGACTTTCCCTTAAGACAGCTGGTTGGCCCCTGGGAGAACTGGACTGGATGAGTCCCCTTTGTCCTGACCCAGCCGCCAGCCTTTTCTGATGTTCTTATATTGACTTCTGCTGGCAGGACGTAGTCTGCGCTTTATTGCTTTATTGCTTTAGTGCTTAGTCTCTGTTTAGGTCTGGAGGTCGTTTTTGTGGGGGCTGTTGTTGTCGCACCCTGTTGTGAGTTTGGTGTTCACCGCAGGGTGCTGAAATAGGGGGGCCTTTGATCTGAGCCAGCAGGCCTCCTTTTAAGTTAGGGCTTTTGTTCAAAATGTTTCACACGATGCACCCAAATTCTCCAAAACGACATCTTTAGGCCGGTTCGTTTTTACAACAACCTTGTCGGGGTGCGGCAAAGTTATCACCCCCATATTACAGAAAAGGACAAAAGCAGACAGAGGCAGGATTCAAAGTACGAGCATCCTGGTTCACAGCTCACACCCTTAACTGCCTTTCCCTCAAATAATTTGTGGTCTTCAAGCTTTTTAATTGTGCTTTCCCAAATGCTGTCCTACTCTTCTAAAGACAAGTTGTTTCAGCTTCGCGCACACCCCTGACAACTTGGGGCGACCACTCTCAGTCTCTTCTGCCTCTCTCTAATCTGCCCTTTGGGACTCTGCAGGCCACATGTGGCCCCTCGCTAGCCCCAAATATTTTTGTCCGGCTGGGGTGTGTCCTTGGGCCCTGATCACGGATGGAGGATGCAGAGGGAGGGATGCCAGAATGTGTACAAGGAAACTAGCCTCCTGTACAAGGGGGACATTCACATCCCTTGCCCCGCCCACATTTCCATCTGGCTCCACCCACCCCTGGCATGTGGCCCTCGGAGGATTGCCCAGAAGAGAATGTGGCCCTTGAGCTGGAGAAACTGAGAAGCATTCAAAACTGACCCTACTTGCGGGACACCTCCCTTCTGGTCAAAGTCTCTCTGTCTCCTACCTGTGTTCTCCCCAGGTAGACTCACCTGGTCCCTTCACTGCACATTTCGAGGTGCAACTGATGGCCTTTTCAGTGTGCTTGCCGGAGGGGAGAGTCACTGGTTTTTGTTTCATTTTTATTATGTCATCATTTTGTAAGTTTATGCTGTTCGGCCATGTGCTCTTCAGATGGGGATCGGAATATAAAGTTAACAAATAACTAAATATCTCCTTTCCTCACCTCCGTTCCTTCATTCGAAAGTTACTGCTTTCAGGTTAAAAAAAGGGGGGGTGGAGGCAGCCTGAAGATCTCTCCCCTTGATTGACAGCAGCCAACTCAGAACACCACTGATAGCAGGCAAATAAGAGATTGGCTTATATATATATTTCCCCCCCTGTGTGCGTCATTCGGCAATTACCCTTCCCCCCTCGGTTGAATTTTATCCACATCCTTCTTACTTCTGAAACCCTTTTCTCTGCCTGCCTTGTTTGGACTCGCGTGGTTTCTGCATCTCATGACAAGGGATGTCATCCTCTCTGTGGTGATTCAGCTGCCTCGCCTTCCTTCAGATCCTTCGTGGATGTGCTGGGAGGCACAGGTGGCCCTGTCTATGGCCTGCTCTCCTTGATCCTTCACGTTCAGCCTCTTCCCTTTCCACACACCCCCCCCCAGGCAGTTTTGTGCCTATTAAAAGGCTCCCAGTTCGTCTGACAGCTCCCAGTCGTCTTTCATCCTTCCTTCCTTCGGCTTCCGATAGTGGACAGAAAGTTTTCGCCTCCGCTTGGCTTTCGGAAGAGCTCATTCCAAGACCCACGGGGCCACTTCTGCAAGCGAACTCCGCTGCGCAGGTTATTCAAGCACACTAAAGCCCCCCCCCCCCCCAGTTCTGAAGCTCATAGAATCATAGAATGGTAGAGTTAGAAGGTGACCCCAAGGGTCATCTAGTCCAACCCCCTGCAGTGCAAGAATAGCAACCAGGGTATCCATGACAAACGGCCACCCAACCACTCATAAAACCCTCCAGTGAAGGAGAGTCCTCCACTTTCCAAGGCAGTCCCTTAAATAAGCTTGTTTTCTGTCGCTGCAGAAGGTAGGACCCTGAACCAGTGGATTCGAATTGTAAGAAAAGAGATTCCAACTAAACATTATTAGGAAGAACTTTATGACAGTAATGGGCAACCTTAGAAGGTGACGGGCTCTCCTTCTTTGGAGGTTTTTAAGCAGAGGTTGGATGGCCATCTGTCAGGGATGCTTCAGCTGCGATTCCTGCTCTGCGGGGGTTGGACTAGATGACCCTTGGAGACCCCTTCCAATTCTACAATTATATGCTTCTGAGTTGTGGTTTATATGCTGCAGTTTGGATCAGCTTCATTGGCAAGGAAGAAGGCTGAGGGGCAGCTCTGCGTGCGCGCCTCCCTTTGGATCAGACCCCCATCAAAAAGACATAATCGCAGTTAATAAACGTGCTTGCAGAATCCTAAAAGATATTCCAGTGCATTTTGCGAGATGCAACTTTACAAAATGTGCACTGTCTCTCCCCCCTGCCGCCCCCTCCCCCCGTTAACTATTAAGGCACTTGCATCATCTTGACAAAATACTAAACTAGAATTACTTCCTTACTTCCGACCTCATTCGTTCCCCAGATTTTTGACTGGGTGCACAATTCAGATGTTTCCCTCTCCTGTTTCCACTAATATTCCAGGACAGGAGTCAATAATTCTGGGAAGGAAAACTTGGCAAAAATAAGCCATTGTGTTTTGCCACAGGAGGAAAAGGATAACCTGGGTGGCAGGGAGAGCAGAATACCTGTGGGGTTAGAAATGTCGGTGGCTAAGAGGGCGTTAGCGCCCACGAAACATCCTCTTGCCTGGCAAAACCAGGATGAAATATTGCAAGAATGAGAGGGAGGCCCTGCAGCTCAAAGCTAGCTCAGAAGGTCAGCTGGAGGCTGGAGCCGTCTTGGGCCAAAGCGCTGCCCTTCCTGGGACGCTGCCTCTTGGCTGACAAGCTGCACATCAGAGCTGGGGTTTTTCTCTTCCTTTTAATGGGAGTGTGCCAGATTGTTTGATCTCAGCTCATCCATTTAAAAGTCAGCTGCTTATCTAAGTCCAGTTAATAATGCTGAGCCTGACTTTATATGCACCTCAAAGCCCTGGATATATATACATTATAATGACAAGCTAAGCTAGGCCTCCTTCAGAGGAGGAGGAGGAGGGAGGGAGCCATCATAGCTGAACGGGGAGAGCATGGAGAAGATCCCAAGTCCAGTCCTTGAAAGCTTCTCCGGGTAGGGCTGAGGGTGGGTCTCCTGAAAGCCTGGTGGGCCTCTGCCCATCTACGAAGACAAAACTGAGCTATATGGGCTTAGGGGTCCTGTCTGGTACAGGGAAGGTCCCTCTGTTCCTGTTTAAATTTGCCCTTTCTTCAGAACCATGAGGACTACAATCTTAGTTTGTTTTTAAAGGGAACAGCTGTAACCTCAGTGGCTTTGCATGAAGAACACCACACGCTCAATCCCCGGCTTCTCCAGGCCTCTGGCAAACTGCTGCCAGTCAGTGTTGCCATTACTGAGCTAGATGGAGTTTATGCTTCAGATCTGGGTGTGAGGCTTGCTGTCATGTTTAGTGTGGCGAGGGTGGTTCTTTGCACATCTGGAAGACGACTGTGTCGCCTCCTGTCACCCTCTTGAAGGTGCTTTTTCAGCTCAGGGGAAAGGGCAGGCAGACACAGCATCTGTAGACTGTAGCATCCTGAATTAAGGGAGGGGGATTCCCATTGCAGCCACAGGGTTGTTTGAGGCCACCACGAAAGAGCTGATCTTCAGCTTGAAACCAGGACTTGCTCTTTCACCATGCTGCTCCTCCAGCTGCCAATGCCATCCATGTAACCTGTGTGAATATCAAGGGTGGGTTGTGTCCAGGAACCTGGGAGGATTTCTTTCACGTGTGTGCATGTTTTTGTCTTTAAATAAACAGCCCATGCAAGTTTCTAGCTCTTATGGCCATCGAGATTAGCCTGGCCGTCTCAGAGGAAATCTGGGGAGGCTGAGGTGGACTTTCCAGTGGTCAAAGTGTGCTTGTGTCTTCCTGCCCGCCATCTATTTCCTGCCCTCTTCCCTCACCGCACCCCTCTTTCTCTCACACACTTGATCCTGAACCCCTAAGTCGTGCAAAAGGAGCAAATCTGTGCAATGTTCTTGAACACTTGCAGAATCTGGTTTCGGTTCGTTTTCATTTTCTTGGACAGGAAGCTTTGATGCCGAGTACACAAGCCTTCCCAGCCCTGCATCGTGCAAAGCACTCTTCTTCCAACCACATGCTGGAACATTTCAATGCTGTCGGGTGGCTTTTGAAGGAAGATCGCCCCTTTTGTGAGCCTGGAAATCGCAGCAGCAGCAGCCCTGCTTTGAACCCGTTCAGTTGCAAGCCCGTCTCTCCTCATCAGTCTTCTCTCCCCCCCACTTCCATGTTCTCTCTCTCTCTGTGTGCATCTCCGCTCCGCTCTGTTCCCTTCAGCGAGTGTCACCCCTCGTCAGAGGCCCTTTGCATCCAGGTGCCTGTTCTGCCCTCCCAATAGTCCCCGCGGAGCTGTCTCCCTGACTCCTTCCTTCCACATCTGTTTGCTCACCTCCCTGGCTCCCAGACCCAGCTGTCCCAGAACCTTAGCAGAGCTGCCTGTCATTCTAGGGGCTGAGTTCATTTCGCCAAACAGTGACTGGCGGCTCGGGCAGGGCCTGCTTGCCGTCGCCCCAGCCCGTGTCGCAGCTCTTTCCCTGGAGTGTTGCATGGATTTTAATCTACCCCCCAAAGAGATCCCTTGTAGTTGTTTAGTTGTTTAGTCATGTCCGCCTCTTCGTGACCCCCTGGACCAGAGCACGCCAGGCACTCCTGTCTTCCACTGCCTCCCTCATGCTGGTAGCTTCAAGAACTCTATCCAATAATCTCATCCTCTGTCATCCCCTTCTCCTTGTGCCCTCCATCTTCCCCAACGTCAGGGTCTTTTCCAGGGAGTCTTCTCTTCTCATGAGGTGGCCAAAGTCTTGGAGCCTCAGCCAGTGTGGTGTAGTGGTTAAGAGTGGTAGTCTCGTAATCTGGTGAACCGGGTTCGCGTCTCTGCTCCTCCACATGCAGCTGCTGGGTGACCTTGTGCCAGTCACACTTCTCTGAAGTCTCTCAGCCCCACTCACCTCACAGCGTGTTTGTTGTGGGGGAGGAAGGGAAAGGAGAATGTTAACCGCTTGGAGACTCCTTAAAGGGAGTGAAAGGTGGGATATCAAATCCAAACTCCTCCTCCTCCTCCTCCTCTTCTTCTTCTTCTTCTTCTTCTTCTTCTTCTTCTTCTTCTTCTTCTTCTTCTGTCCTTCCAGTGATCCCTCAGGGCTTATTTCCTTCAGAATGGAGAGGTTGGATCTTCTTGCAGTCCATGGGACTCTCAAGAGTCTCCTCCAGCACCAGAATTCAAAAGCATCAGTTCTTCGGCGATCAGCCTTCTTGATGGTCCAGCTCTCATTTCCATACATCACTAAAAGAGATCCCTTATCATGCTGAATTTAAAACATGGAAACTGGTGTCTGCCTCTCAGTCCAGGCCAGCATTTTGTTTTCACAGCACCCATGGGAAGGCAGTGAGCAGGACCTGAGCATGAGAACATTCTCCCTTCCTGCAGTTTCCAGCAACTTATGCAGAAGCATTGCAGCCATCAGTAGCCTCAACCGGCCCTGTATCCTTTCCTTCAGGCACCCTCTCCAGGATTTCTTGCATTTTATAAACCATTTGCTCTGCACAGCAGATTAGCCGACAGATGCCAGAGAAAGAATCTTGCACATGGCAGAGCATCTCCAAGAGCACCAGCCCCTTCCTCCTTCAACAGCACTTGCCTGGCGCTCAAGAGCCATTTGAGATCAAGGCAGCCGCCTGGCTTCATCTGTTGTCATCAGCAGGAGGCTGTGTGAATAAGAGCAAAATGGGCTTGCTCATCCTTGATTGGGTCTCCCAGAGAGTGGTTTGGCTTTGTTTTGTTTTTTAAGATCTTCCCTTTGCTCATCAAATACTTGTTTTTGGAGATTTTCAGGCTCAGAAACTATAGGAAGAATCCAGAGCTTAATCCTCTTCATTTAAACGAGATTAAAAAAATTATATGTGAGGACCGCCACACATAATGGAATGAGAACGCATAGTAGTGCAAGAAGGCTCTCTTACCCAATTCTTCCTTCGTTTTCCAGTTCAACCCCAGAGTCCAACTCAAAATGCACGTCTCTCACCCAGAAAGTGTAGTGTAGTTTAGGCTTGAGGCCGATGGTTAAGTTGGTAAGCAACTTGTGAGAACATCATACTCAAGGAAGAGCCTGCTGGGTCAGCTGCCCAAGGGGACCCACTTAGTCCAGCCTCTTGATCTTACAGGGGCACGGGTGGCGCTGTGGGTTAAACCACAGAGCCTAGGACTTGCCGATCAGAAGGTCGGTGGTTCGAATCCCCAGGACGGGGTGAGCTCCCGTTGCTCTATCCCTGCTCCTGCCAACCTAGCAGTTCGAAAGCACATCAAAGTGCAAGTAGATAAATAAGTACCGCTCCGGAGGGAAGGTACCAGTAAACGGCGTTTCCGTGCGCTGCTCTGGTTTGCCACATGACCCGGAAGCTGTACGCCGGCTCCCTCGGCCAGTAAAGCGAGATGAGCGCCGCAACCCCAGAGTCGGCCACGACTGGACCTAATGGTCAGGGCTCCCTTGACCTTTACCTGTTCTTACAGTGACCAGCCAGATGCCCCAATGGCAAACCCACAAGCAGGATTCCAGCGCAAGAGCAGCCCTCTCCTGTGCTTTGGTTTCCAGCAACCGGCATTCAGAACCATTGCCACCTCCAACCATGAAGACAGAACCAAGTCATCACAGGCAGTCGCCATTGCTGGTCTCATCCTCTATGATAAATTCCTTTCCTTTCCAACTCAGTGTTGTTCATTTCCATGGGCGTTGCTTCAGCCCATTCTGGAGAAACTCCTGTGCTGATCTTTGTGATGTTTAGAATCAAAGAGGAAGCCAGGCTTTACCGGGGAGGGCGGGCGGGCGGGGGCCATACTTTTCTGGTTTTTCGTTCCTCATGCACACACAGGCTGACTCTCGGCGGAATAGCCTTGGAGAAAAGCGCTGAGAGTTAAGAGCCAATTGATGCTCAGCTCAAAAGTGCAACCAAAAGCCTCTCTTTCCAGGACAGAGTAGCAGGAAGTCAAGTTGTATTTTTATATTCTGTTGGAAGCTGCCCAGAGTGGCTGGGGCAACCCATTCAGATGGGTGGGAATAACAAGAATAAAGTTGCAGGTTGCATTGTGTCTTGGCATTGTGTCCATGTTACCACAAGCAGCTCCGTGTTCTGGCTGTTATGCTTTTGAGCTCACCACCCTCTTGGCGACTTTGACCCGTATTTGGGGCAGGGACCCTGCTCAGTGTGCATGGCATGCAGAAGGCCAGGGAGCCTCTCTGGTCTGGCCCAGGTGCTTTGCAGAGCCACTGCTACTCTGAGGAGACACTGGTGAACTAGAGGAAGGATCAGGCAGCTTCTTACGTCCTCACAAAAAGGCAGTTGCTGCGGGATTTTTCAGTATTGTGCCATCAATGTACATAT
The DNA here is from genome assembly GCF_964188315.1 of Podarcis muralis. Lineage (NCBI taxonomy): Eukaryota > Metazoa > Chordata > Lepidosauria > Squamata > Lacertidae > Podarcis > Podarcis muralis. The sequence continues at coordinate 662,949 of NC_135670.1, forward strand.
GGCACTTTGTGCAACAGGGCAGATCTCTGCCTTGACGGACTTGGACTCTAGCAGGTGGAGGGAGATGCCTCTGGCAGCCTGGGGGGGCTGGATGCCAGGGGTGGGTGGGGCCGGGAGCGAAAGTGCTCGGAGCAAGACATCTCAATTTACTCCTGCATCCCTCCGTAATGCCAGAAGCACAATCTGAGCTCAAGGACACGTGGTAGCTAGGCAGAAACACTCCAGAAGAATCCACAGCAGAACCAGAGAGGGGTGTGAGACCTGGAAGACCTGGAAGACCTTTCCACTTGGCCTGGGAGGGTGGGGCCTGGACGGACTCCATCTACAAAACCTGAGGCTGCTGAGCAGTATTGTTTAGTTTGGTTGTTCCTGTTATTGATATTAATTTTTTTGTATCTTTATATTAGATGTTGTTGTGAATTATATAGAAATTGTTTCAGTTGGGTTGTGTACTTTTTGATGCTTCACCTGTTGTTCATGACTACCTTTTATCTTTGTAATTGTGTTTTTTTACATTGTAAGCCACCTTGAGCATGCTTTTAACCCTAGGAAGGCAGCACACAGATAAAGTTATGCATGTGTAGTCTGGGTAGAGCTGAAAGGGCCAGACAGAAAGGTCTCGAGGGCCACATTTGGGCCCAAGGCCTGAGGCTTCTGCACTACACAATCAAGGCAGATTGCATTATTACACGCACTTGGGTTTTGTTGCGGAAGGCTTTGCGGAAAAGGGGTTTAAAGGAGGGATTTGAAGGAAGTGGCAGAGGTGATGTCACACAGATCCTCTTCTGGACAGGTCCAGGCATATCGGGGAGGGGGGGCAGAGGGGAACCAAGGAGAAGTGTGCAAGTTTTACATGTTGCATTCAAGAAATTTGCAACCCAGGAGGTCGTAGCCTGCTTTCAAGGCAGCCTCATCACCCTCTAAAAGCTTGCAGAAAACCCCAAAGGCAGAGACTGGCAGAAAAACCGGTTGATCCCTGGGTTGAAGTTGACCAGCAAGGATGCCTGACTTCCACATGTTTAATAAGAGCAGCAACAAAATAATCATTTTCTCCCCACACCTGCAAATTATACTGATGAAATGAAGAATGCTTGAGGGATAACCAGGAGTGGTTTAGGTTTTTTGAAGGACTGTGAGTTCCATTCGTCCTCTTGTGCTCAAAACAAATTCCTGGGCATCATTTGGGATTGTTGTTGCTGTTTTTAAGGCTGTACAGTCTGTCTTTTGCGCCTGGCTCGGGTTGGTGGATCCTGAGATTCTCCTGAAAACAACAAAGCAGATTCTAGGAGCCTGCAGCTGCCCTAGGGAACCCGGAATTGCCATTTTGAGTCGTGGCCCAGCTAACTTGCTTGCATCCCTCATTCCTGAGCTGGCCTGTGCACACACACACACACACACACACACTCGCTTTCCTACTCCTCCCCCAGCAACACCCCCCTCCCTCAGTAGCCAGGGTGGAAAACAGCTGGACCATTCAGCATATCTTCTGAATTGCGTCTGTCTCTGGGTGTCAGCACCATCAGCCAGCCGCTTGCCATTGTCTCGGGATTTGGGTGCTGGGGTGAGCTGGACAAAAGGACTATTGTTTGGGCACTTACACTGGTATCCCCCTGTCCTGCCTCGCCTTTGTTCCATCCCTGAATATTCCTCTCTCTCTCTTTTGCACACACCCCAGTGGCTTCACAGCAGCCAACCGGACATTCCATTGCATTTCCAGAGGTGGGGAGTAGAAGGGGGGGGGGGTGTTACGAGAGGACAGAAGGAAACTGCACCCAGGGTGCAGGCCCAGGGTGCAGGAGACGGGCTTGCGGCTGCAAAAGCAAGGAGCGTGAAAGGTGCAAAAGCTAAAAGTAGAAAAATTAATAAATAAAGGCGGGTAAAAGGAACTGTGGAAGGAATAAAGGAGACACACACACACACACACCCCGGGGGGGGGGGGGAGAACAGACTCTAGTGCATAAAAAAAAACCCTGATGCGATTCCCATCTGTGTAAAGGAAATGTGAACTTGCTGTTCCTTTGCCTTTGCAGAATGCTGGGATCTCTGCTCTGGGGTTGGGCTGAAATGCTCCACATCTGTTGGGAAAGGAATTCTGAGCTGTGTGTGTGTGTGTGTGTGTGTGTGTGTGTGTGTGTGTGTGCATGCACACATGAAGCATTCTCTCTCTCTCTCTCCCTCTGGGAAGGAGCCCATCTTTTAACAGCCCAGCTGTGCAGAACTGAAAGATGCCTGCCGCCTGGCGCCACGCCAGCCCCAGAAAGCGGAAGCGTGGCTCTCAGTGCGCCCAGCTTCCCATCAGATCGCTTTGCTCGGCGGTGACTGGGGGAACCGACTTCGCGGAGGAGGGGTTTTGGTCTGTTTTATTTTTAAGAGTCCGAAAACAGGATGGGCAAAAGGGAATGACTCTCTGTTGAAACTTTGGGCTTGCCACAAGCATACAGTCAGAGCGTGTTGGACTTGAGTGGGGCATATACAACCCCTCCTCTCTCACCTGCCTAAATTCTGCCACCTGCAGCCCTGACGCTGCACACCTTTTAAAATGTTCCTGCCTTGCATATTTTTATTTTAGTATTTCATGCATTTTTTATCCCAACTTTTTCTTTCTCCAAGATGCTTGAGGTGGCATATATGGCTTGTCTCGCCTCCTGAATAAATCACCCACAACGCAGCCCTGGGAGGCAGGTTAGGCTGGGAGGCAGGGACAGGCCCAAAGGCACCCACTGAACTGCATGGTTGAGTGGAGATTCGAACCCTGCTCTCTCAAGTCGTAGTCCGAAACGCTCACCGCTACACCCCACTGGCTCTCTGATGGCACTGATTCCACCAGAATTACAGGGCAGTATTAACATATTGAGGGACACGGGTGGTGCTGTGGGTTAAACCACAGAGCCTAGGACTTGCCCATCAGAAGGTCAGCGGTTCGAATCCCAGCGACGGGGTGAGCTCCCGTTGCTCCTGCGCCTGCCCCCTAGCAGTTTGAAAGCCCATCAAAGTGCAAGTAGATAAATAGGTACTGCTCTGGAGGGAAGGTTCTGGTAAACGGCATTTCCATGCGCTGCTCTGGTTCGCCAGAAGCAGCTTAGTCCTGCTGGCCACATGACCTGGAAGCTGTACGCTGGCTCCCTTGGCCAATAAAGCGAGATGAGCGCCGCAACCCCAGAGTCGGCCACGACTGGACCTAATGGTCAGGGGTCCCTTTACCTTTACTTTTATTAACATATTGCAGTTATAATCCTGTTTATGAGAGATCTCAACTCTTTCCTCAGTTTCTGTATGGGGTGCAGAGGGGTGTTTGTGTGGGTGTATTATTATTATTATTATTATTATTATTATTATTAGTGTCTTACATCATAGATCAGGAACAGATAAATGGGGGAAAGAGAGAGAGAGAGAGAGAGAAAAGGCCTGGTATGTGAATGCCCTGTGCCCCTCCACCTGGTAAGCCCCCCCCCCCGACTGCCCAAGGCCCACCCCCCTCAAGCCCCAGATCCAGCCCCTGCCTGTTTTGCAAACAAGGATGCTTGGAAGAGGATGCAGCGGGCCGGATCCACGGTGGCTCAGCATCCTTTCAACTACATAGCATTTCCCAAGTTTCTAATTTTAATGACGGGCTGTGGAGAGGAAGTGTGAATCTTATTAAGGAAAAATAATGGGTCAGCTCAGAATGGGGTGAGGCCAAAGAAAGCTCAGGCTGGTTTTGCAGAGAGGTTAAAGTTCTGGTTGTCGGCTGGAGATCTGGGCAACAGTCAAAGATTCTGGGGGCCTGCCTGTTTGCCCTCGGGGGCCGCCTCTGTCTTGAATCAAACTCTGGCAGTCCCGTCTGTCGTTCCTGGAGTTGCTTTCTCCTCCCTTCCAGGAGGTTTTCAGAGATTACAAGGAAGTATTTCTTCACGCAGAGTTAACCGATGGAACTCACTGCTGCAGGAGGCCCCAGACTTGTTGTTGCTGTTGTTGTTGTTTAGTTGTTTAGTCGTGTCCACCTCTTCATGACCCCCTGGACCAGAGCATGCCAGGCACTCCTGTCTTCCACTGCCTCCCACAGTTTGGTCAAACTCATGCTGGTAGCTTCAAGAACACTGTCCCACCATCTCATCCTCTGGCGTCCCCTTCTCCTTGTGCCCTCCATCTTTCCCAACATCAGGGTCCTTTCCAGGGAGTCTTCTCTTCTCATGAGGTGGCCAAAGTCTTGGAGCCTCAGCTTCAGGATCTGTTCTTCCAGTGAGCACTCAGGGCAGATTTCCTTCAGAATGGATAGGTTTGATCTTCTTGCAGTCCATGGCACTCTCAAGAGTCTCCGGCACCAGAATTCAAAAGCACCAGTTCTTCAGTGATCAGCCTTCTTTATGGTCCAGCTCTCACTTCCATACATCACTACTGGGAAAACCATAGCTTTAACTATACGGACCTTTGTTGGCAAGGTGATGTCTCTGCTTTTTAAGATGCTGTCTAGGTTTGTCATTGCTTTTCTCCCAAGGAGCAGGCGTCTTTTCATTTTGTGGCTGCTGTCACTATCTGCAGTGATCATGGAGCCCAAGAAAGTTAAATCTCTCCCTGCCTCCATTTCTTCCCCTTCTATTTGCCAGGAGGTGATGGGACCAGTGGCCATGATCTTTGTTTTTTTGATGTTGAGCTTCAGACCATATTTTGCGCTCCCCTCTTTCACCCTCATTAAGAGGTTCTTTAATTCCTCCTCACTTTCTGCCGTCAAGGTTGTGTCATCTGCATATCTGAGGTTGTTGATATTTCTTCCGGAAATCTTAATTCCGTCTTGGGATTCATCCAGCCCAGCCTTTCGCATGATGAATTCTGCATAGAAGTTAAATAAGCATGACTGTAAAAGAGAGCTGGGCATCTGGATGGCCACTGTGAGAACAGGAGGCTGGACTAGATGGGTCCCCTTTGGCCTGACCCAGCAGACTCTTCTTATCTTCTTACAACGATGTATTTGGATGTGGGGAATGCAGCTACAGTGCCTCCTTCTGGTTTCTCTTGGCCAGGCCCACCTCACAGGGCCGTTGTGAGCGTAAACAGCGCTCACAAAGCAGAAAACAGCAGAGATAGGGAATGGACTAAAACTCAAGGCGCACAGAGACCGCCACGGGGAAGGTTGCCAGAATCAGAGTGTGCCAAACACTTCACCGTGGTGCCCAATAGGATACAGCACAGAACTGGGCCCATTTGTGGAAATGAGCTGTGGATGAGAATCAGGCGCTTTGGGGCAGCAAGGGGTCTGCGTTGCCATTGGCACGACCTGCCTCCTGCCCCAGATTTCCTCAGAGGCAAGATGCAAACAAGCACAGCTAATCCCGGGGGTTTCAAAATGTCATGAAAACGAAGCCTCGGAAATTTATTAGATTGCTTGAGAGCTGCGAGATTAAACACACAAACAAAGCTGGCCTCCCACCTCCTGTTCTTAATGGGGGTTTTAAAAGGGGGGGTCTCAACCTACGCCCCCCTCTCTGTTCTTTTCCCACCTGACACCTGTGAGTAGCAATGGAGAGGGAGAGAGAGAGAACAAGGGAGCTGGACAAAGACAGGATGAGGCCTGAGGGAGGGAGGAAGGAAACTGGGGCGGGGACAAGACCCAAAGCTGTCTCCTTGTGCTGCAAGCAGGTTTCCTGAATCCCAGTTCCTGCAGTGACATCCTGGGGTAGTTTGTGGGGCGGGGGGGCTGCGCCGCACCCCAGCCTGTGAAGGAAGCACCTTCCCCTCCTGGCTTCTGCCTCCGTCTCCCTCTCGCCTGCTTGCAGCCGTCACAAACATCTTACGTGAGGAGTCTGGTCCAAATGGGTCACCTTGTTGCGGAGTGACTGGCAGCTCTCATGGTAACATGCTAAGCAGGCTGACGGACTGAGGAGCGGACGGGAGGAAGGCTCTTTCGAGATGGCATCTTTGAAGGATAGGGAAATACGAAAGGTGCCTTGGGAGGAGTAGATATCGGCTCCGTCTGGCTTAGTTTCACACAACCAATGCAGTGCCCTCTCATTTAGGTTTCATAAAATGTGTATACACTGCTTGATTGTAACAAATGAACAAACTCAAAGCAGTTTAGGTAAAGGTAAAGGTACCCCTGCCCGTACAGGCCAGTCTTGACAGATTCTGGGGTTGTGCGCCCATCTCACTTAAGAGGCCAGGGGCCAGCGCTGTCCGCAGACACTTCTGGGTCACGTGGCCAGCGTGACAAAGCTGCATCTGGCGAGCCAGCGCAGCACACGGAAACGCCGTTTACCTTCCCGCCAGTAAGTGGTCCCTATTTATCTACTTGCACCCGGGGGTGCTTTCGAACTGCTAGGTTGGCAGTTTACTAACAGTTTACTAACAGAATAAAACAAGAACATTATCGGTAAAATCAACTATTAATCATTTTTCTTAAAAAAAAAAACTAGAATCAGATTAAAACACACATCGACACTCTACAGGCTTGTCTATACAAAAATGCTTCTAACGGGCACCAAAAAAGAGTCAATAGGCAGGGAGTTCCAAAGTGTAGGTGCGGCTGCACTAGAAAATTGGTATCTCACCAATGCAGTTCCGGATCTGCAAATCAAAGCGGTGGAGTGGGCACATTTGGAGTAAGGTGACCTTGCAGGTTAACTGGTCCCAAGTTATGGGCTTTGTAGACTAATAGTGACATATTGAATGTCTACAACAGGGGTCAGCAACCTAAGGCCCATGGGCCATGTTTAACCGGCCCATGGACCCCCACCACCCACTCGGTCAGCTCCCGTGCGCTGCGCTAAACCGGCATGGAGCAGAGCAAGAACTGCCTTCCGTGATGCTGGCCAGCTTTCCATTGGCTGCAAGAAGCTCCGCGCCAGAAGGAGCACCGGAAATAGTGTTTGCGCATGCATGCATGTGTGTGTGCATGCGCACACACTCCAGCCCACCGCGGCATCTGTGGGACTGTGAACTGGCCCAAGCCACAAAAACTTTGCCGACCCCTGGTCTAGACAGTGTTTCCCAACCTTGTGCCTCCAGCTGTTTTTGGCCTACAATTCCCATCATCCCTTGCCACTGGTCTTGCTAGTCAGGGATGATGGGAGTTGTAGGCCAAAAACATCTGGAGGCACAAGGTTGGGAAACACTGGTCTAGAAGATGGTGGTGTTGGTGGTGATTATTATTATTATTATTAAGCCTTCATTCCCTACCCTTACTGTCAGCATCCCTTGGAAGTGATAACACAACATTTAAACATTCTAGTATTGGATTAAACTACTTCTGGCTTCAGGAAAATGCATGGCAAAATCAATTTGTTAGTCTTCAAGACTCGTGGCTTCCTCAGTGGTAAATGACGCTTTTTGTTCCGTAGTGTGGTTTGTGATTTTCTTTGCTTTCAATCCGGCTTGTGCCTCAGTGACCACGTGCGGACGCCTGGCCGCTTAGGAAAGAGGGCGGTCTTGTTAGGCACCCTCAAAGCCCTGGCAAGGCCACAGCAGCCAAAGGGTTAGGAAAACCGACCACTCCGCACTTTGACAGATAGAGAGGCCACTGTTTGGGGAAAGGCTGGAGGGGGGTTGCCGATTGTAATGGGGAAGGGTGTCAGGCAGAGGGGTCAAAGGCCGGCTTGTTTAACAGTCATATTGTGTCTCAGATTAAATTACTGCTTCGTGGAGAAAGGTCAGAGGTCTTTGCCCTCCAGATAAGGCCAAGGGGAGACCCCTGCCACAGAGACGAAGGCCAAGGACTCGGCTACAGGGGTGGGCCAAGGACGGAAAGAGGGTTTCTTAGCTTTATGGTGGAAGTCTTTTTTTAAACTATGATACAGGGGAGCTGTTCTCCCTTAGGTGCCCTTGCTGCAAGAGAGCCAAAATTTTCCCCTTTGACCGGGTGTGCTGTCACTACAACCGGACTAGAGAAACAGAACTATAGAGTTGGAAGGGGCACAAAGAGTCATCTAGTCTGACCTTCTGCAATGCGCATGATGCTCTACCTTGCCATCCTCAGCAGAAAAAGTGGGTGGGGTGGGTTGGCTTGGTGTCTACCATAACAGACCAGTTGTTGTTGTTTAGTGGTGTCCGCCTCTTTGTGACCCCCTGGACCAGAGCAAGCCAGGCCCTCCTGTCTTCCACTGCCTCCCTCATGCTGGTAGCTTCGAGAACACTGTCCCACCATCTCGTCCCCTTCTCCTTGCGCCCTCCATCTTTCCCAACATCAGGGTCTTTCCCAGGGAGTCTTCTCTTCTCATGAGGTGGCCAAAGTCTTGGAGCCTCAGGTTCAGGATCTGTCCTTCCAGTGAGCACTCAGGGCTGATTTCCTTCAGAATGGAGAGGTTGGATCTTCTTGCAGTCCATGGGACTCTCAAGAGTCTCCTCCAGCACCATAATTCAAAAGCATCAATTCTTCGGATATCAGCCTTCTTTATGGTCCAGCTCTCACTTCCATACATCACTACTGGGAAAACCATGGCTTTAACTATATGGACCTTTGTTGGCAAGGTGATGTCTCTGCTTTTTAAGATGCTGTCTAGGTTTGTCATTGCTTTCCTCCCAAGAAGCAGGCGTCTTTTAATTTCGTGGCTGCTGTCACCATCTGCAGTGATCATGGAGCCCAAGAAAGTAAAATCTCTCACTGCCTCCATTTCTTCCCCTTCTATTTGCCAGAAGGTGATAGGACCAGTGGCCATGATCTTAGTTAGCAGTGATCAGCAGAGATGTTTAATTGCTTCTGCCCTGCTGGATCTATGATCTTGTGAATATCCAATGAGGCTGAATGCTGGGAGATTTAGGAGAAAAGAAAGTGATTTTTCCCCACGCAGAACATAGTTAAACTATTAAACTCTGTCCCACAGGAAGCCGTGAATGGCCACCAATCTGGGCGGCTTTAAAAGAGGGTTAGGCAAATTCATGGAGAATGCTGGGCCTTTCCTGTGGTGGCTCCCTGTTTGTGCAATGCTCCCCCCAGGAGCATTACATATATCTAGGTGCAAAAACATTCCTCTTTTCCCAGACCTTTGGCTAATTAAACAAACAATGGCCTTTTAAACTGTGGGGGGGGGGGTATTGTTTTCGTTTGGTATCATGGCATGTTTGTGTTTTTATATTGTAAAGCTGTGATTTTCGGATGAAGGGCAGCGTAGAAATTTAATAAACAACAACAATAATAAAAAGTAATAGCAATAGCAGTTGCAGGCAACATTGCCTCTGAATATCAGTTGCTGGAAACTCCTGGAGGGGAGAATGGCCATTGTGCCCTAATTCTGCCTGCTGGTCTCTCTTTAGGGCACCTGAGTGACCAGTCTGAGAAGAGGACACTGGGCTGGACAGGCCTGACCCAGCAGGCTCTTCTTATGTTCTTGACTTTGGGCATTTTAAATTGATTCCACACCCATCCTGCAGTTAGTGGGGGAAATAAAGATGGGGAACATCTGCCGCCTTCCAGATGTTGGCCCCCGATCTCTACCAGTAGGTCCAGTGCTCAGAGACGATGATGATGATGGGAGTTGTGATCCGAAAATGTCCCTGCCTCCTCAGGACTTCGGATTTAATTGGAAAGGAGATGTGCTTTGAGTTGAGAGACGAAAGGGAGAGAAGGAAAGGCAAAGCAGAAGTGAGAGTCATAACCATGTCAAGCTTAGCTGTTGCCATGGTGATTTCTCTTGCTCCTCTAAACTCACGCTGTATCACTTTCCTTCCCCTCCTCCCCATCTTGGCTGCACTGCTCCTTACCCCACCCCACCCCATCTCCCATTTATGCACACTCTTAATTTCTGGGCTTGCATCCTCCATCCTTCACCAGTACCAGTTGCTGGAAATGAAACAGGAGGGGAGAGTTGCTCTTGTGCCCGAATCCTGCTTGTGTTTCCCACAGGCATCCGGTTGGCCCCTGTGGGAACAAGACGCTGGGCTAGTAGGGTCGTTGGCCTGATCCTGACAGGGCAGTTCTTAACTTTCCCTCCATGTGCAATTTGGGACTAGCGGTTTTAAATCCCCTCTCCGAAGTGCCGAAGGGGGAAAGGAGGTCCAAGGCAGAGAACGACTGGAGCCTCTCCATGCCCACATGACATGCTGGCTTTTGTCCCACCCCTCTCCCCCCACCCAACTATTCATGTGTCAGTTAAATCCCCAGCCTCATTGCAACCCATCATTCTCTATTTAACAGGGTCTATTATCTGCCCTTGCATTTGCAAAATCTCTCTCTCTCTCTCTCTCTCTCTCTCTCTCTCTCTCTCTCTCTCTCATACACACACACACACACACACACACACACACACACACGGCACTCGGGTTAAGTACTTAATTCGTTCTGGAGGTCAGTTCTTAACCTGAAACTGTTCTTAACCTGAAGCACCACTTTAGCTAATGGGGCCTCCCGCAGCTGCTGTGCCGCCAGAGCACGATCTCTGTTCTCATCCTGAAGCAAAGTTCTTAACCTGAAGCACTATTTCTGGGTTAGCGGAGTCTGTAACCCGAAGCGTCTGTAACCCGAGGTACCACTGTACAGGGGTTGGCAAGGTTTACCTCGCCTGGGCCAGTTCACTCCAGCAGAAATCCCTCCATGGGCTGGAGCGCACATGAGTGCGTGTGGCCGCGATTTCCGGTGTCTGCGTCTGCACAGACACAATTTCTGGCATCGGCATGTGCGCAGACATGATTTTCGGCATCTGAGCACGTGCAGACGCAATTTCTGGCACCGTGAAAGTGAGTCCCTGCGCCGTGCTCAGCTGGTTTAGCGTGGCGCGCGGGGACTTGCTGAGCGGGTGGCTCAGTTTGGAGGCGGCTCATGGGCCGCTTAAATGACCCCCGTGGGGCACTTGTGGCCCATGGGCCTTAGGTTGCCATTGTTGTTGTTGTTTAGTCGTGTCCGACTCTTGGTGACCCCCTGGACCAGAGCAGGCCAGGCCCTCCTGTCTTCCACTGCCTCCCTCATGCTGGTAGCTTCGAGAACACTGTCCCACCATCTCGTCCTCTGTCGTCCCCTTCTCCTTGTGCCCTCCATCTTTCCCAGCATCAGGGTCTTTTCCAGGGAGTCTTCTCTTCTCATGAGGTGGCCAAAGTATTGCCCTAATTCCTCTTAATACCAATTGCTGGAAACCCACAGGAAGGGCGTAGAAAGTCCTCTTGCCCTTTAATCCCTTTGGGGCACCTGGTCGACCGCTGTGAGAGCAGGACGATGGACTCTGTGGACTCTCCTTGGCCTAATCCAGCAGCCTCTTCTTCTGTTCTGGAGTTCTTGTCTGTAAAATGGGCGCAGCTTTTATCCCCAGCCCCTTTATAGAAATTACATTGACTGTCCTTTGTGATTTGGGAACAAACTCCCAGTTCTTTACCCACTTGCCTGCTCTAATCACAAGAGCAAAAGAAAAGTAAACAAACAAACAAACAACAGCCCATGAAGACGCTTGCTAAAGACACCCAGCTACAGAAGATTGTGCTTTTTTATGTACTGTATTTTTTGCTCTATAAGACTCACTTTTTCCCTCCTAAAAAGTAGGGGGAAATGTGTGTGCGTCTTATGGGGTGAATGCAGGCTGCGCAGCTATCCCAGAAGCCAGAACAGCAAGAGGGATCGCTGCGCAGTGATCCCTCTTGCTGTTCTGGCTTCTGAGATTCAGAATATATTTTTTCTTGTTTTCCTCCTCCAAAAACTAGGTGCGTCTTGTGGTCTGGTGCGCCTTATAGAGCGAAAAATACGGTATATAAAAAATATTATCAAAAACCTTAGATTTGTTCCAGAATCAGAGGCAGCGGTGCTTCTGAGTCCCAGTTCCTGGAAACTGCCATGGTGCTCTCAGGTCCTCCTTGTGGCTTCCCACTGAGGCAAATGCTTGGCCACTTTGGAAAAATTATTCTGAATTAGGATGGGGCCCCTTTGGCCTGATCCTGCAGCCTCTTCTTCTTACTTTAATGGCGGCAGTGGTGGTGACAATTATGATGTCAGGAGGGAAGGGAGATTATATTCAACCTAAGCTATGAAACCTCCTATTTCCCTACCCTCCCACCCCCCTAACTCCAGCTTTCCTTCTTTTCTCTTGAGTCTGTGAGAAAATATTCTTGGCAGGACACAGGGGAAAATAATTGCTCTCATCACAATTCTTCCCCCTCCCTGCGCTGCAGCCCAGCTGCTGTGTATGCAAAACGGCTTCTTTTCATGAATGAACCCCCTCATGCATATTGATGAACTGCTTTGCATATGAGCCATGAATGGAGGCCAATTTGGTTTTGTTTTTTAAAAAAATTGCAAGTGCCTGGTTGAGTCTTCCCATTTGCTGGCAGCTCCTCAGTGTTGAGCCTGTGAGGGTTGCCTCCCCACACACCCCATAATAAAAGGACTTGGGTTACGTCCACACGGGACATTTAGAGCACAGTGTGCACACACAGTGTGCATACCCCAAAGTATCCTGGGGATTTTAGTTTGTTAAGGGTGCTGAGAATTGAAGCTCTGCTAGGGATAAGCTACAGGGCCTAAGGATTATGGGGGGGGGCAGAGCTATGTGTTCTGAATGTGCTGTGGGGAGGGGACCTTGTTCACAGGTGCTGGAACAAGGCACAGTTCTTAATAAACCATCTTACCAACCGGAAAATGGACGTATAATCGCGGCCGTGTTGTGAGGAGAAGCAAACGACAGACAACACCCTGTGCATGCTAAATATGTTAAATAATTTTGGGAACTACAGTGGTACCTTGATTCTCAAACTCAATCCACTCCGGGAGTCCGTTCGACTCCCAAAACCGTTCAAAAACCAAGGCGCAACTTCCGATTGGCTGCAGTAGCTTCCTGCAGGAGCCGCATCGGATGTTCGGCTTCCAAAAAACGTTCGCAAACCGGAACACTTGCTTCCAGGTTTGCGGCATTCGGGAGCCAACTTCTTCAGGAGCAAAGCCATTTGAGTATCAAGGTACCACTGTATTGTGGCCAATAAAAAGAGAGTATGTATGAGACCTCTGGGTATAGGGACGCAGGTGGCGCTGTGGGTTAAACCACAGAGCCTAGGGCTTGCCGATCAGAAGGTCGGCGGTTCGAATCCCTGCGACAAGGTGAGCTCCCGTTGTTCGGTCCCTGCTCCAGCCAACCTAGCAGTTCGAAAGTGCGCCGAAGTGCAAGTAGATAAATAGGTACCACTCCGGCGGGAAAGTAAACGGCGTTTCCGTGTGCCACTCTCGTTCGTCAGAAGCGGCTTAGTCCTGCTGGCCCGGAAGCTGTACGCCGGCTCTCTCGGCCAATAAAGTGAGATGAGCGCTGCAACCCCAGAGTCGGCCACGACTGTACCTAATGGTCAGGGGTCCCTATACCTTTTATGAGACTTCTGGGTATAGGATGGTATATAAATTCAATAAATAATAATAAGACAGTCAGGCTGGGCCCAAAACTTGCCCGTGGACAGAACATCACTCCCCAGCACTCTGTGATGCTGCAAACAATTTAGCAAGCCCTGTAAGCCACCAACTGGTGGCTATTGTGTTTCCTTTGCCACCCAGAAGCCTGGGGGAAGAGCTGGGGCTCAGTGGGGGAACATCTGCTTTGCACACAGAAGGTCCTGGGTTCAGTCCCTGGTGGCATCTTCAGGTAGGGCTGAGAAAGACTCCCTTGCCTGAAACCCTGGAGAGTGATTGCTAGGCAGTGTAGACCAGGGGTCAGCAAACTTTTTCAGCAGGGGGCCGGTCCACCGTCCCTCAGACCTTGTGGGGGGGGGGGCGGACTATATTTTGGGAGAAAAATGAACGAATTCCTATGCCCCACAAATAACCCAGAGATGCATTTTGAATAAAAGGACACATTCTACTCATGTAAAAATATGCTGATTCCCGGACCATCCATGGGCCAGATTGAGAAGGCGATTGGGCCACATCCGGCCCCCCGGACCTTAGTTTGCCTACTCATGGTGTAGACAGTGCTGGGCAAGATGGACCAATGGTCTGACTCAGTATAAAGCAGCTTCCTTATGGATGGGTTTGTAACAGTGGCACAGCCGTGGGAAGGAAAAGGCGCAGCAATTAGCCACCGAAAGCTTGGTTCACGGAGGGAAAATGAGATACTTCGATTGAGTTTTGCTCGTGACTTTTGGAGCCTTTGCAAGTCATGGAAGCAGCTGTTTCGGTCCCAAAAGAGAGAGTGAGAGAGAGTAAAGCATGGAGGAATTTAATGCATCACCATCTCCTTTGTGGACTTCTAAGTTTAGAAACTCACCAAATGCCTTATTAAAAGAAGAGAGTGTGCATGCGAGTCTTGCAGCACATTATTAAAGTCTAAAATGGGTTTATTGCAGCAGACTCCTCCTTGCTTCCGAGGATGCAAATTTTAAAGCTCTGAAATTTGTCACCCAAAATCCCTTGCAGGCCTGTTTTTGCATCTTTCCCAAAAAGCCCCCGCCAGCTGGTGGGAAACTTACAGGCCAGCAGAGAAACAGAGAGAGAGAGAGAGAATTAATTCTTCCAGATCCTCTCAGTGGCTGCTCTACTTTACAATGAAATTGATAAAGCCAAACTAGAAAAGCCAATTCACACTTATTTTTAACTGAAAAGGGGAAAAATTGGCCCTATCAGGACAGTGTGTTTGATTGTCTGCCTCCCTTTGAAATGTGCAGAGTTCTCATTATCCATCTCGAAAAAGTAGAACTGCAAACCAAGAACTAGAACTGCAAAAGGGATCCTTACAGGGAGCCACACGTGAGCAACTCAACTCCTCACCAACATTAGGCTTGTGGATTTAAGGCTGGATACAAAATTATCTCCTGGACATCATTGCATGTGGCATCGTTCTAGCAACCTGCCTGGCCAAGGTTTAAAATATTTTTCAAATAGCCCATTGCGAAGTCTTTTACTCTGTGAGAACCTGGCAAACGATCGATGATGGATTCTTATTTAGTTCTTTTTAAGGGGCGTGGGGCATTTTCAAAAACAATTCCCTACTGAGAATTCCCTATGACTGCTATTATTATCACCCTTTTAAGTCTGAGGCCAGTCCACAGGCAAATGACTTGAAGCTCTCAAACAAATTAAATAAGGTTCTTTAAAATTAAATTATCCAGTCGTGTAAGACGATTTGTATCTGTCTTTTACTGTTTTCCATTGACTCACAATGTTCCCTCCGCCCACAACATTTCTGGCTCCGGGCCAAGTTAACTAAATGGATGCTAAGTAATTGAGCATGCAAGAATATTTTGCTCCACATCGAGAACAACATACAAGGCCTCTTATGTGACTCGGAAACATTGGTATCTCTCAAATTAAATGAGCTGAGCCAGGACACTTCCGATTTGCAACTCGCTTTAGCTCGTGAGAGCAATTACAGACTGTCCCCTGTGTGAGCGCTGATGTCTGTTTATATCCTCCTTCGCTGGTGACTCTCCTCCCCTGACCTTCCTTTCCCATGGGAGATGGATGGTGTCTCCATTAATTAATGCTACGGGGTCCTTTGCAGGAGCTGAGGGAGGGTAGCTCAGAGGCGCTTAGAAATCCCCCCATTCAGAAACTGTTGGTGTCTGAGAGCAGGGTGCTCTTGGAGGTTGTTCTACCAGCCGCACTGTCTGCTTGTGAAACATGGACCACTTACAAAGGCCATCTCCAACTCCTCGGAAGATTCCACCAACGGTGTTTTCAAAAAAATTGTACACATCGCTTGGGAAGACACTAATACCAGTGTACTGGAAGAAGCAAAGATCACCTGTGTCAAAGTAGTGATTCTTCAACATCAACTTTGTTGGACGGGTCATGTTGTGCGGATGCCTGATGATCGTCTTCCAAAGCAACTACTCTATTCCAAACTTAAAAATGGAAAGCGTAGTGCTGGTGGTCAACAAAAGACTCTCAAAGCCAATCTAAAATTTGTTGTTGTTGTTTAGTCGTGTCCGACTCTTCGTGACCCCATGGACCAGAGCACGCCAGGCATCTAAAATAATGTAGTATAAACACCGACAACTAGGAAACACTGGCCTGCGAGCGCTCCAGTTGGAGAACAGCCATTACCAAAGGTGTCATGGGCTTTGAAGACACTCAAACTAAGGACGCAAGGGAGAAACGCGCTAAGAGGAAGGCACGCTTGGCAAATCCACACCGTGATCAACTCCTGCCCAGAAACCAATGTCCCCACTGTGGAAGGACGTGTGGATCCAGAATTGGCCTCCACAGTCACTTACGGACTCATTGTTAAAACTGTGCTTATGGAAGACAATCTTACTCGGCTACGAGGGATCGCCAAAGAAGAAGAAGAAGAAGAAGCTGTTGGAGGAGGAGGAGGAGGAGGAGGAGGAGGAGGAAAGGGGAGGTGTAAAATCCAGGCTGTGGAGCAAGAAAGAAGGAAAGGTCTGGATAAGACAATAATTATTGATAGGGCTGCTATATTTGCAAGGCACTTCCCTCCCCTGAAGATTAATATATTCCTGCTCTGACTTTCAGGGGCCCTGTAGTGCTTAATTAGACTATGAAACTCATTTCCACAGGAGGCAGTGACAGCCCCCAATTTGGATGGCCTTAAAATAGGATTAGTCTTAGAGTGCCCCCCCCACACACTTGGGGGTCAGGATGCAAACCCTGTTAAAAGATCTGCAATAAAAAGAGAAGTGCCCCAGTCAGCTGAAGGTAGCAGCAAGCTCTACCGCTGATCCTGCAGGCAGCTTCATAAAAAGAACCTCGTTCACATGATGATGGGCAATGATTATGTCACTTGCTTTGATAACAAGCCATGATAGCAAGCGGTATTCTTATCACCATCACTGTAAACCTAGATAGGGCTGCAGTTTTACCATATGTTACATCGACTGTGGTTGCTGGCGCACAGATTCGTTTCGCAGCCTTTGTGTACCTCGCACAAGATCACAAGCTGCTTCTGTCGGTGGCCCATCTTTCGTTGGAAGAGCCGGGACAGATAAAAGAAAGTGTTTCATCAGACACAGTACTTAGTTGAACTGCGGAACTCCCTCCCACAGGAAGCAGTGATGGTCACTGTAATAAACGAAAATCTGCCCTTATTCCCTTATGGGGGACACAAGAGCCCTTATAGAGTCCTTTGCAGGTTCTCCATTGGTTGGAGAAAATAACAGAGGCCAAGCAGAGAACATTGAGAAGCAAAGCTGCCAGTAAGCCCGATCTTTTGCAACAGGGTTCTCCCCTCACATGCAGGAGAAGGAGGACTCAGAACCCAGGTGTGCCCACCCTTATATAGACATTTTAAATTGCCCGCCTTGGAGCTCCAGACCACCCCTCCATACATCATACCTACATCACAGAAAGGGCGGTCTACAACAGAAATCTGAGTGCGTTGTTTATCTCGTCTGGCAGGTTTGTGAAGGAAAAGACAATGGTGAGGCTTTTCCATTTTCCATTGACCTTGCAGAGAAAACATTTGCTCAGTTTGGGAGCCAAAATGGCTCCAGGGCTGCCCTCCTGTGCTGCCTCAGACATGTGGCCCACACATCTATGTATGTGTTTGCTTGGTACATTTATGAACATTTATTATATATATATAAGACCTTAATTTTTTTATTTCACCACCAACCTGGATGGCTTTAAAAGAGGACTGAGAGGATTCATGGAGGGAAAAGCTATTGATAGCTACTTGCCATGACAGCGAGTCTCGGGCACTGGTGCTTCTGAGAATGCCCTTGAACCCTGCCTGTGCATTTCCGGAAAGAGACATCTGGTTGGCCTCTGTGAGAAGCGGATGCTAGACCCCTTGGCTCTCCTTATCTCCTTATTTCCACAGCCTGCCCAGGAGTGGGTTTAACAAGGAGTAAAGCTGTGTCCCGGGAGGGGTGTGAAACAGAAGGAAGAAGAAGGCACAGCTGGTCTGAGAGCACCAGGCACCGCCACTTCCTCAGAAGGGCTGAGCTTTCTCTCTGTGTGTGCCTCAACTGTGGCGTGTTAATAGATCGGAACTGTTAGAAACACATGTTTAAACACACAGGCGCGCGCACGGAGTTAATTGGCTGCATGGGGGACGCAGCAAGCAAACATGTGTTAACCAGGCCACGAGTGTTTCTGTCAACGTAGGCATCTGAGCGTAGATTTTATTACTACACGAAGGGCCTGACCTACATACAGGCTCCAAAACCCCAAATTTAAAAAGTGAGGAGGAGGATAAATAGCTACTTGGTCTATTGTTACTTGATGCATCGCATTCGCCAGCCTTTGCAATAACTGGCTTAAAATAGGTTACTGACTTGAAAATGACAAACATCTGGAGTGCTGAAGACGTGATTATTATTCTGTACGGAAGCAGCTCAGGATTCTCTACACTGACTTGCTGGTGGTCCTCCGGGGTTTTAGGCAGGGGCTAGTTCCAGTCCTAAAGCCATGGTTTTCCCAGTAGTGATGTATGGAAGTGAGAGCTGGACCATAAGGAAGGCTGATCGCCAAAGAAGGGATGCTTTTGAATTCTGGTGCTGGAGGAGACTCTTGAGAGTCCCATGGACTGCAAGAAGATCAAACCTCTCCATTCGGAAGGAAATCAGCCCTGAGTGCTCACTGGAAGGACAGATCCTGAAGCTGAGGCTCCAGTACTTTGGCCACCTCATGAGAAGAGAAGACTCCCTGGAAAAGACCCTGATGTTGGGAAAGATGGAGGGCACAAGGAGGAGGGGACGACAGAGGACGAGATGGTGGGACAGTGTTCTCGAAGCTACCAGCATGAGGGAGGCAGTGGAAGACAGGAGGGCCTGTCATGCTCTGGTCCAGGGGGTCACGAAGAGGCGGACACGACTAAACGACTAAAGAACAACCGTTCCAGTCCTACCTGGAGAAGCTGGGGATTGAACCTGGGACTGACTGCACGCAAGGCAGATGCTCTACCACTGAGCTACAGGCCTTCCCCAAAGTTGGAAGGACCAGCTTTGTATATCTTGCATAGCTGTGATTCCTGCATTGTAGCAGGTTTGGTTACAACATGACATTCCAGCACTATATTCTATGGTCTCTAATGCATTTTGTAAACTCTGATTTTTGTTTTCTGGTCTCTGTGTTTTAGTATGCGCTAATATACAGTATAGGGGACACGGGTGGCGGTGTGGGTTAAACCACAGAGCTTAGGACTTGCCGATCAGAAGGTCGGCAGTTCGAATCCCTGTGACGGGGTGAGCTCCCGTTGTTCGGTCCCTGCTCCTGCCAATCTAGCAGTTCGAAAGCACGTCAAAGTGCAAGTAGAAAAATAGGTACCACTCCGGCGGGAATGTAAACGGTGTTTCCATGCACTGCTCTGGTTTGCCAGAAGTGGCTTAGTCATGCTGTTCACATGATGCGGAAGCTGTACGCCGGCTCCCTCGGCCAATAAAGCGAGATGAGCGCCGCAACCCCAGAGTTGGCCATGACTGGACCTAATGGTCAGGGGTCCCTTTACCTTTACCTTTTAATATACAGTATATTCTAAAAATCTGTGGCTTAGGGCATGACATACTTTGGGCTGCTAGGTTTAGAGCACCTTCTGGTCCCTTTACAATTCCTCCCTCTCCTCAGTAGCCCTGGAAGGGAAGACACAACAAATCAGGCTCTTGCACTATTTGGGGTTACTTCACCATCGTAATTTCCCCTTCTTATGGACTTTTGGGTCATGCTACTTGCTCACGTAGGGACGCGGGTGGCGCTGTGGGTAAAAGCCTCAGCGTCTAGGGCTTGCCGATCGAAAGGTGGGCGGTTCGAATCCCCGCGGCGGGGTGCGCTCCCGCTGCTCGGTCCCAGCGCCTGCCAACCTAGCAGTTCGAAAGCACCCCCGGGCGCAAGTAGATAAATAGGGACCGCTTACTAGCGGGAAGGTAAACGGCGTTTCCGTGTGCGGCTCTGGCTCACCAGATGCAGCTTGTCACGCTGGCCACGTGACCCGGAAGTGTCTCTGGCCCCCGGCCTCTTGAGTGAGATGGGCGCACAACCCCAGAGTCTGTCAAGACTGGCCTGTACGGGCAGGGGTACCTTTACCTTACTTGCTCACGTATACATAAGCGCCATGCGTGTAAGATCAAAGCAGTTTACAAAAGGACAAAACAATAAATACGAGAAAAATTAACCACCATACTTTAAAACATACAAACGTTGAAATACTATAACAGATAAAAATTGCTTCAACATGTTAAGCCTCTACACAGCTGCACACCCATCTCTCCCTCAGTCTTGGCACAAGCACATCTCTCTCTGACCAGCGTGTAAGATCAACTGAGTGTACAAGTAAATAAAATAAAATAAAAGCAAGCAATGCTTCCCCCAATGTGCTATTTCCAGCATGCAGATATGCAGCGAGGTTACTGGAACAAGCTTTTTGTAGTGAAAAAATGCAACTAAAGCACTGGATGCATCCCTCAGGCCTTGTCCTTACTCAACCTCTGAGTATTTCCTTCCTCCTCAAGGCAGGAGTGTGTGAGAGAAATTAAAGTTGCAGAGGCCCCTAATGCCATGTGACTGGGAACTAGCCTCCCCTCAGACTGCATTTTGGAACCGCTGCGGAGATGTCCATAGCAGCCCTGCAGACACCTTGAAAGCCGGGGTACTTTCTAGGGTGTTTTCCCTCTTTCTAAAGAAAACCCTCCATTTGCAAAAGGTCCATACCTGCAAGCAACGGCTGCCCTCAGTGCTCATGGACTTGCTTTTAGAACAAAAGGACTTGCATGTCATTTACCAAGAGGAAAAGGAAAACTATTTGCACAGAGCTAAGAAATTCTTCGGCAAATCATGATAACAATAAAATAAATAGTTATTATTTCTCTCCTGATTACAGAAACGTTGGGAGTTTCCCTTCCTGGAGTGCAGTTTTCCCTCATGAATTTAGGGGAAATGGCCTTTTCCACAAGTCATGAAGGAAGCCTGGCTAGAAACTAGCTTTCCCTCAGAATATATATACTGTATTGGAGCCACTCTGCAGATGTATTTATTTCCCTATATACAACAGTCTTTCTTCCAAGGAACATGAAGCTATATTGCCATCAATGCAGGGTGCCCCTTCCTTGCTTCTTTATGAGAAATCTGCCTCTCTCTTTTTAAAAAAACCAACCCACTTCTTGTCCAACAAAATAAACCGCCCTCAGCTTCCTCTCAATGGCGTCTGAGAGAACTAAATAGTGATGTCTGGCACGTTGTGAGTGGGGAAAAACCTCCCCTCAGAATTCATTTTTGAACCTTTCTGTAGATAAAGGAACATGAAGCGAGGCCACTGCTACTTATTTCCTAAGAAATTGCACTCAAATTTTTATCTCCTCCCAATCAAGTTCTCCCCTTCTATAAATGGCTTCTGAGTCTTCACCCCTTCAAGCCTCCCCAAAGGATTCCCTCTAGCAATTAGTTCATGTTCATTAAGGGCCAGGATGCTGCCTTAAGAATTGGCAATGCTTCTTATAAGGAGGAAACGCTTCCCCTCCTTTTGGAAATACTCCATCAAATCTACCTGTCTCTACGGTGTAATAAACAGAAATCTGCCCTTATTCCCTTATGGGGGACACAAGAGCCCTTACGGAGTCCTTTGCAGGTTCTCCATCGGTCGGAGAAAATAACAGAGGCCAAACAGAGAATATTGAGAAGCAAAGCAGTTAGTAAGCCTGATCTTTATTGATCTGTTGCAACAGGGTTCTCCCCTCACACACAGGAGGAGGAGGAGGACCCTGAACCAAGGTGTGCCCACCCTTATATAGATATTTTAAATTCCCTGCCCTACAGCTCAAGACCACCCCTCCATAACATCATACCTACATCACAGAAAGGGCGGTCTACAACAGAAATCTGAGTGCGTTGTTTACCTCCTGTCTGACAGGCTACCTATTAATGCTCACTTGATTGGATACCCTGAGGAGCCTGGCCAGTCTTTTGTAATGATAAAAACTTAGTTCCTGAGCCAGGTCACAGGCTCACCCTATTCACACACAGACATACCCTTAAGACAGGATTTGTGAGCAAAAGGATAATGGGGAGGCTTTTCCATTTTCCTTTGACCTTGCAGAGAAAACATTTGGTCAGTTTGGGAATCAAAATGGTTTCAGGGCTGTTTTCCTACGCTGCTTCAGACATGTGGTCCACACATCTATGTATGCACTTGGCTGGTACATTTATGGACATTTATATTATTATATATATATATATGTTGTTTAGTGGTGTCCGCCTCTTTGTGACCCCCTGGACCAGAGCAGGCCAGGCCCTCCTGTCTTCCACTGCCTCCCTCATGCTGGTCCCTTCGAGAACACTGTCCCACCATCTCGTCCCCTTCTCCTTGTGCCCTCCATCTTTCCCAACATCAGGCTCTTTTCCAGGGAGTCTTCTCTTCTCATGAGGTGGCCAAAGTCTTGGAGCCTCAGCTTCAGGATCTGTCCTTCCAGTGAGCACTCAGGGCTGGTTTCCTTAAGGTCAAACTAGCAGGAAGCAAATCCACCCTGGAAACTTCTAGAACTGTGCTGCTGTTTTCCTGAGGAATTCCCCCCTCTCTTTCCCCCCTCAACCGAATGCCCCTCTTTCCCTCAGTCTTAACGAAATCCCCTTCCTCTGCCTCTCCCATCTGTACTGAGTGAGGGGGCTTGCATGGCAAATCCTGTCGCCTTCGGTCTGGGAATTAAACTCTCCTCAGGATCCGCCATGTTGCCTGGATCCCCCTCTGCAGAGATGCAGGAAGATGAAGTCAAGTTAGGCTGCTCTCCATCCCACCCAACTCCTCCGTTTCTCTTCTCCTGAGGAAATGTCCTCTTTTTAAAAGCAGCGTTTCCTCTTTTGCTTATTATGAAGTGTCCCTAAGCTGAAGGAATTCGTTCCCAGGAGAATCACGACCACCTGCCTCTAGAAGGAGGCAGGGAACTTGCTGGAGGAAGTCCAGGGGCGCTGAGGGAAGCCATTCTTTCTTGCTGGAAGGCAACGTTTTCCCCTCAGCCGTCAAGTGAAATTGCCAAAGCCCAGTTCAGCAAAGATGTGCCTCATTTGTGGATAAATAGTAATATAAAATTAAAATTAATTAATTTTATAATGAATGATTTTAGAGTGTTGTTTATGCTGTACTTTTGTACAGTTTTATTGTTGTTAGCCGCCCTGAGCCCAGCTTCGTCTGGGGAGGGCGGGATATAAATAGAATTTATTATTATTATTATTATTATTATTATTATTATTATTATTATTAATAAATTGGAAACAGGCCAAACAATCCGTCTACTATCAGCTTGCTGTTTTCTTTTGTTTTTTTCCAAATGCTTTTTATTGATTTTTCCTTTAATACAAACAAACAAAATACAGTGAAATTTAACAGTCATTTACCCACATTCTTTCCCCACACTCTGCCGAGTGTTGACGTCCTTCCATAGCTGTCAACGTTTCCCCTTTTTTAAGGGAAATTCCCTTATTCCGAATAGGATTCCTTGCAAGAAAAGGGAAAAGTTGACGGCTATGCTT
Source organism: Podarcis muralis (assembly GCF_964188315.1). Classification (NCBI taxonomy): domain Eukaryota; kingdom Metazoa; phylum Chordata; class Lepidosauria; order Squamata; family Lacertidae; genus Podarcis; species Podarcis muralis. Next base: position 686,221 of record NC_135670.1, read on the forward strand.
CCTTCCCTCCCTTCAACAGGCTTTCTTACTTCAGCTGCTTTTCCACAGTTTCTTATTGCATCCAGTAGATTATATAAGTAACAGCTTGCTGTTTTCTTGAAGGATTTCACCATTCTTTTCCTTCTAATCCTCTAAACTGAGAGAAGTCAAATGGCCTCCAAGGGAAACGCCATCTTGAAAACAGGCTCCCCACCCCAGCTTCTTCTTTCCTAGTAAATTATCCTGCTTTTTGAATAAAATTTCCTCTGCTCTTCATTGTAACAAAACACACCTCGGCTTCTTCTCCTCCTCTAGACTGTATGTGCATTTGAGAGAAGAAGAAAGTGGGCAGAAGAATCTTCTTGTCTCCCCTCAGAATCCATATTGGGTGCCATATTGGGTGCCATCATAGAGTGAACTAGGCTGTTGCCGCTTGTTTACTAAGAAATGACAATCTTTAAAAATGAGAAGGGGGAAAGCCTTCCTCCTTTACCATTTCCCCCTCTCAGTAAATGCCATTTCAAGTATTCCCAGCTGATTCCTTTCCACAGATAGCCCAATAGTCATTTTTATTCTCAACACCTTTGCATCCTGCCAACACTTGCTGCATCCCGCCGTTTGGGAACTTGTTATGTAATATATTACCACCCAAAAGTCAGGAAGCTGCCCTGAGGAGGTTGCAGGTGTAAAACTGGGCACAACAGAGCGGGATTTTATCCCTTGCCCTTCATGACTTCCTCTACTCCTGCAGCGCGTAGGTGTGTCACCCAAATGCTCTTAGAAGGGGTTAGTTTGACCTCCGGTTTGCTAGTAAAACCGAATTACTGGTCTCACAAAATGGTGCATGTCTAAAAAGTGTGTCACCAACATGAGAAGTTTGGAAAGCTCTGATCTAGAGCATTGTCTGGTGGTCTTGGGCAAGCAAAAGCATTGTGATAGGACCTTCAATGGGCTGCACTAGGGCCAATACCACCACCATTTTCATTTTCTTAAGCTTCTTTTAAAAGGGGGTGCTACAATTTCATTGAGAAGCAAAGGGGTCAATTAACCACGGCGACTCCATGTTCAGAGGAACCTGCAACTCAGGCATGTGAGAGCCATTTGACTTCTTGTGGTGGGCTTCTTTTCATCATCGTCCATCATTTTTTAAAAAAACCGTATACCATCTTTCTATCTTACAATACTCAAGGTGGTTTACAAGCTGAAGATCTAGCAATGCAATATAATCTAACGCAATACAAAAACGTAATAATAAAACAAAACTTTAAAATAAGCAACCTACATCAAAAAGTAACATCCAACATTATAGTAGTATAAAATAATAATATCAACATATAAAAGTTAAACAGAAATCCATTCAACAGTTACAATAAATAATTTCTAAACTATAATCAATAAAACAATGGCATGCCACAGTACATAAAAGACAATACTAATTGAGAAGCAGAGACTAGAGGGTGGAGCAAGGCAGGTAACAGTGTGACGCGGCAGCTAAAAAAGCCAATGCAATTCTGGGCTGCATCAATAGGAGTATAGCATCTAGATCAAGGGAAGTAAGAGTGCCACTGTATTCTGCTCTGGTCAGACCTCACCTGGAGTACTGTGTCCAGTTCTGGGCACCACAGTTCAAGAAGGACACTGACAAACTGGAACGTGTCCAGAAGAGGGCAACCAAAATGGTCAAAGGCCTGGAAACGATGCCTTATGAGGAATGGCTAAGGGAGCTGGGCATGTTTAGCCTGGAGAAGAGGAGGTTAAGGGGGGATATGATAGCCATGTTCAAATATATAAAAGGATGTCATATAGAGGAGGGAGAAAGGTTGTTTTCTGCTGCTCCAGAGTAGCGGACACGGAGCAATGGATCCAAACTACAAGAAAGAAGATTCCACCTAAACATTAGGAAGAACTTCCTGACAGTAAGAGCTGTTCGACAGTGGAATTTGCTGCCAAGGAGTGTGGTGGAGTCTCCTTCTTTGGAGGTCTTTAAGCAGAGGCTTGACAACCATATGTCAGGAGTGCTCTGATGGTGTTTCCTGCTTGGCAGGGGGTTGGACTCGATGGCCCTTGTGGTCTATTCCAACTCTAGGATTCTATGGTTCTAGGTGGAAGGAGGCCTTGCCTGATGGAGTCTCTCCCCTCACCATGAGAACATGGTGCTGAATTACATGGAAATGCTTGACACACTCCAGTCTAATTCACTGTTAGCGTTGCTTTCATCAGATGCAACTTTTCATCTCTTCCTGACGTGGCACATGATGTGTGCTGAAAGTTCCCCCATTGCTCACAGAATTGGAGGAGTCTTTCCTTCCTCCGGGCCTGGTCACCTGAGACCAGGTGTGGCTAACCTGGAGCCTCCAGATGCTAGGGGAGTCCAGCTCCCCTCAGTCCTGGTAGCCAGGGATGGTGGAAACTGAAGTCCAGCAACATCTGGAGGGCCACAGGTTAGGCACCTGTGTGATAGAGAAAGAAGGAGAAAAAGAGAAAGATGGATGCACGCACTGAAATGATTTTAATGTTGCAAGTTGGGATTTAAAAGTGGGTTTGGGGTCTTGTAAGTCCTCAGATGACCTAGAATTATTTTTCCACCCACAATTCCACAAATCTCTCTCTCCCTGCCCCTGTTCCTGACAAATCTAGGCCACAAATCCCCCAGCACTCCACATAGACTAGCAAATTATGTCAACAAGAATCCTAAGAGCTGAACGTGGGGAGATTGGAAGGCTGCATATCAGTATTAAGTACAAATCCAGCATGCCCATGGACATTTGCACAATGGGGTTGTGCTGAATTTTAATCGTCATGGTGTCACTTTGGTTGCCTCGGGGCAGAGAGGCGGCTTTGAAAAATACCAGGCCTAAATAAACAACAGCAACAGGATTTCCTCTCTGGGTCAGAGCATCACACACTCGGTCTACAGCAGGGAGCTCTGGGAACGTCACCCAATAGTTTATTACTTAAAAAAAGGAAAACAACCTAACCCACCTTCAAATTTGCTCAGGGTGATATTCATGGCCTCCCCTTTTATCCTCACAAGAACCCTGTGAGGTAGGCTATGTCAAGCGTGCAGGATGAGCCCTGGCTGTGTGGGCTTTTGGACTCTGGTCTCCTCCCTCTCCAGCTCACCACACAGGAGCTCACTGGGGATTGCTAGGGGAAGGCGCTGCTTCTGTTAACAATCCCGTAAGATTTAGTTAAGGGACGCGGGTGGCGCTGTGGTTAAAAGCCTCAGCGCCTAGGGCTTGCCGATCGAAAGGTCGGCGGTTCAAATCCCTGCAATGACGGGGTGCGCTCCCGTTGCTCGGTCCCAGCACCTGCCAACCTAACAGTTTGAAAGCACCTCCGGGTGCAAGTAGATAAATAGGGACCGCTTACTAGCGGGAAGGTAAACGGCATTTCTGTGTGCTGCGCTGGCTCACCAGATGCAGCTTTGTCACGCTGGCCACGTGACCCGGAGGTGTCTCCGGACAGCGCTGGCCCCCAGCCTCTTGAGTGAGATGGGCGCACAACCCTAGAGTCTGTCAAGACTGGCCTGTACGGGCAGGGGTACCTTTACATTTACCTTTTTAAGATTTAGTTGTGTGCATGAGGAGGTGAGAGAATGAGCAGAGCTGGAGAATCTGCATTGCACTAGAGGTGGCAGAAACTCAGTGGCAAAGCTGCACATTCCCCCAGACTCCACCTTCCCTAGGAAATAAGCATGCCTCAGGTCAACGGCTTTGCTCTCCAATACATGACTCTGGGTACCAGCCGTTGGGAATCACAGATGTTGTGCTCAGGTCTTGCTTGTGGGCAAACTCCCTGGCACCTGGCTGACTACTGTGAAGACACAGGATGCTGGGTTACGATGGGGGGGGGGGACACACGCCCCCTTTGGCCTGATCCAGCAGCCAGGCTCTAGCTCAGGTGGGTAGGACTCAAACCAATGGATTCGAGTTATAAGAAAGGAGGTCCCGACTAAACTTTCCGACAGTGGAATGGACTCCCATCTCACGGTCCAGTCTACCAGCAATCAAAGTTCCGGCTGAGGACGTCGGGACCGGGGGCAAGATGGCAGGGTGGGAGCAGGAGCGAGAGTCCAGAAGCCAGGCGTCCGAGGGTTGAGAAGCAAGGAGTCACAAAGTCAAGGGTTCGAGGGTCGAGAAGCAAGGAGTCACAAAGTCGAGGGTCGAGAAGCAAGGAGTCTAGAAGCCAAGGTCTGAGGATCAGGAAGCAAGAAGCCAAACGCGGTGAGGCAGAAAGCATGGTGCTGTGGCAAAGAGCCGAAGGGAAATGCTGACCTTATATCCTTTCCCGGCTCTTGCCGCCAGGTGCAGTGAATTACCAATCGGCCTCACCTGTGAGGCCACGCCTTGCCTCTCCAGAACAAACTTAGGAAGGCCCCAGTCCTGTGAAGCCCTACTGGTCCCAGGGTCTGGCTCCTGCACGCACTCCTGACATCCCACGAGAGAATGGGCTCTCCTTCCTTGGAGGTTTTTAAGCAGAGGTTGGATGGCCGTCTGTCATGGATGCTTCAGTTGAGATTCCTGCATTGCAGGGGGCTGGACTAGATGACCACCAGAGATCCCTTCCAACTCTACGATTCTGTGTTTCTAAGGGTCACCTGGTCCAACCAACTCCCTGCAGTGCAGAAATGACAGCCGAAGAATACCTGACAGGTGGCCCTCCAACCTCCATTTGAAGCCTCCAGTGGACTCCACCAATGTCACAGTCCAGTTCACGGGCAAAGTCCCGGCAGGGAACGTTGGGACCGGGGGCAAGATGGCAGGGTGGGGGCAGGAACGGGAGTCCAGAAGCCAGGAGTCTGAGGGTCAAGAAGCAAGGTAGGGAATGTGTTGCTGTGGCCAAGAGCCGAAGGGAAATGCTGACCTTATATCCCTTCCCTGCTCTTGCCACCAGGTGCAGTGAGTTACCAAGTGGCCTCACCTGTACGGCCGCACCTTGCCTCTTCAGAACAAACTTAGCAAGGCCCCAGTCCTGCGAAGCCCTACTGGTCCCAGGGCCTGGCTCCTGCACGCACTCCTGACAACCAACTTCCGAAGGAGTCCTGTGTTCCTATAAACTTTTTTTTTACTGGCTCTCCCACCCCACCCCCCCCCCGCCGCCATGCTCTTAAACCAGTGTTGTTGTTTTCTGCCCATGCCATTAGAAAGATTCACCTGCTGCTTCCAGCAGCCCCTTCCAGGCGCAGGAGCTGTCTGCAACCAATTTGTTCATTGGCAAGTTGGTGCCCCCCCCCGGCCCTCCACTCGCTCCCTGCCATTATCCACCGCTTGCTTCCTCCTTTCTTCATGCCACCCAGCGGGCCTGGGAAATGGGCAGCGGGCCCAGTGTGGGCAGTTTGTTATTCTTGAAGGGTTGCTGAATGCCCCTGGCACAGAAAGAGAGCGAGAAGGGAGGGGGGGTTAAATAAGAAAGGTGGGGGAGCCAGAGGAAAAGGCGTGAATAAGCAAGGGAGGGAGTATGCATGCCACCCCAGTCCTTGGAAAGGGGGTAAAGTGGGGCAGGCAGGCAGAGAAACGAGGGGCCCCACATCACAGCACCCCACTTGCTTGCTTGCTCACTGCCTGCCACCCAAAATACAGAGTGCAAAGGGGAAGGCCTAAATGAATAGCATGGAGTGATGGGGGGAAAGTGGAAGGACCATTTGAACTGGCTGGAGCCAGGATCTCTCCCCTTTTCTATCAGCCATTCATTGTTTCAGGAAGGGGCAGCCATCTGGGAAGGTCTTTTGCTTCAAACGAACAGCCGGAATTTCCTCTTCCTAAGGGAAGATGACAAGAATTCCAAAACAGGACAGGCCTGTGTGTGTGTGTGTGTGTGTGTGTGTGTGAGAGAGAGAGAGAGAGAGAGAGAGAGAGAGAGAGAGAGAAACAACAGGAGACCAGAGGGTAGGACAGGGGTCAGCAAACTTTTTCAGCAAGGGGCCGGTCCACTGTCCATCAGACCTTGTGGGGGGCCGGACTATATTTTAAAGGGGGGGGGGAATGAACAAATTCCTACGTCGCCCAAATAACCCAGAGATGCATTTTAAATAAAAGCACACATTCTACTCATGTAAAAATTCCCGGATCATCCGTGGGCCAGATTGAGAAGGTGATTGGGCCGCATCCGGCCCCCGTGTCTTAGTTTGCCTACCAATGGGGTAGGATGATGGTCCATCTTTTTACCGCCTTCTCCTGCCCTGTGGTGCCCCCCCCCCCCCAGCAGCCAGATGAACAGAAAATGGTTTGGGGTTTGTGACCATATCCCTCCCTGCCGTGAAAAACTCTGACTTTGATTTTTTTATTATTATTAAAACAACAACACCCACCCACCCAAGAGCGGGTGATGCTGGCTTTGGCAGGCCCACCGGACAGAAGAACGAAATTCACCCCCAAGGGAAGACCAGTGGGAGTGGACTGACCCTGCACACACTTTGAACTCAGACTGAGGGGAGAGCAAGAAGGGAACCATGTGGTGGTGGCGGTGGTGGTGGCAGTGGCCAGTGCCATCATGGTGATGGCTTATTCGATATTGCCCACCCTGGCTGGCAGCATCTCTCCAGGGTCCCAGGCAGGGTTCTCTCCCAGCCCAGCCTGGTGGTGCCTTCAGCATCCACGGCAGATGCCCTTCGTCTGAGCCGTGGTCCTTCGCCAAGGGGAGGGGGAGGAAGGGCTGTAGTTCAGTGGCAGAGCACCTGCCTTGCATGTGGAAGACCCCCAGGTTCAGTCCCCAGGGGCATCTCCTGGTAGGACTGGGGAACCCCCTCCCCAGAAACTGCAGAGCCTGTGCTGCCAGCACTGAGCTGGATGGACCCCAGTGGTCTGACTCTCGGTATAAGGCAGGAAGGAACAACACGCCTGTGGGCTGAGGGACAGGAGTAAACTGTGCCAGCCTCCACTGTGCTGATAGAGGCTGATCCGTGGAGCTGTAAGTCCAACCACATCTGGACTGGCAACGGCTGCTCTAATCAGTGGAGGCGGCAGACATTTTGCCTGTAAATCCCTTGTGGCGAGAAGGCTGATTTATGACAGACCTCTGGCCCACAGGTCCAGAATGTGTGCAGGGATTATGTGTTGTTACCAGTGTCGATGGCCCTGCCAGGGTCCCCAAGACTGTCCAACATCAAGTGGTGATAGCAGGAGAAGAACTCACAGGGAAAATACAGGCACAGGCCATTATGCAGAGTTTAGGGTTCATTTAGCTGGACCATCAAGAAGGCTGATCGCCGAAGAATGGATGCTTTTGAATTCTGGTGCTGGAGGAGACGCTTGAGAGTCCCATGGCCTGCAAGAAGATCAAACCTCTCCATTCTGAAGGAAATCAGCCCTGAGTGCTCACTGGAAGGACAGATCCTGAAGCTGAGGCTCCAATACTATGTGGTAGCCCCACATAGAGCGCATTGCAATAGTCCAAGCGGGAGATAACCAGAGCATGCACCAGTCTGGCGAGACAATCCGCGGGCAGGGAGGGTCTCATCCTGCGTACCAGATGGAGCTGATAAACAGCTGCCCTGGACACAGATTTGACCTGCGCCTCCATGGACAGCTGTGAGTCCAAAATGACTCCCAGGCTGCGCACCTGGTCCTTCAGGGGCACAGTGACCCCATTCAGGACCAGGGAGTCCCCCACACCTGCCCCCCCAAAAAAGTACTTCTGTCTTGTCAGGATTCAACCTCAATCTGTTAGCCGCCGTCCATCCTCCAACTGCCTCCAGACACTCACACAGGACCGTCACCGCCTTCACTGGTTCTGATTTGGAAGAGAGGCAGAGTGCTCTTCTCCTTCTCCCCATAAGTATCTGGTTGACCATAGTAAGAACAGCATGCTGGACTAGATGCCCCACTCCTTTCCGTTGGATTCAGCAGCCAGGCTCTTCTTAGGTGCTTACGTTCTCAACACGGTGTTACAGAACTGAGTACAGAATGTGCCCCTTGAGGGCAACACTAACTAGGGGGTGGCACTCTGGAAAACAAAACAAAAAAGGAATAAAATTTGTTTGTGGTTTTGTGTGTGTTGGAATGATTAGCTGTGCCCAGGGCACGGGTTTAATTGCACAGCAGAGAATTAATTAATGAGCATGTTCCGGTCGGGAAGGGCTCTGAAGATGCAGGAGATTGATGGTGCATGTTGTGCCGCTGTGGAAATACTTGAGATTTGAGGCTTGCCAGCCAGCCAACAAATCCCATGCAATTGGCTGTAGATTTGGGTCACTCATTGAAAAGTGTGGGGCAATTGTCCCTCAGTAGACCAGGGGGCCATAGCTCTGTCAGGCTGGAAGGGAAGGATTAATTTGCGTGAATGCTTGGGGGCAGAGAATGTGGGGGTTTGTATACATGCCCGCACATGAATTGTGCTTTTCCTAAGGGTGCAATAATGCCACCCTGTATTTTCACCGTACACAGGAGTTATGACAGTGATGAAGTTTTAGGAGATGATCACATATAGCATGGCTTTATTCCTTTGTTGTGTAAGAACGTGGCTCTCCAGAGAGGTGCAAAAGCTTGTGTAACTAAATTCGTTCCCTACAAGGTGATATGCGTTCTGGAGCAAGGCCCTTTAGGCGTGATAATCCACTTTTCTTACCACTCCAGATCTTCTCCCACCTGCTGAACAAAAGCTTCTCTATCTTAAGTCATGGCGGCATTTTATTTTTATTTTTTTAAAAAAACACACCCTCAAATGTTAGTTAATAACCAGAACGAGCATTGAGGTCGGTGGATTGAGAGCTTCTGCCTTAATCTGACAAACACTGTCTGGAAATCCAGCTGCCGTATTTCCCAAATCCCTGGATAATTAATCACTGGATTTGAGCAGAATTAACAAGCAACAGCAATGAGATAGCAAACAACAAACTGGACTGAGGCGGCGGGGGGGGGGGGGGGCTGGGGGAGTGGAAGGTGTGGTTCCAACCCATTCTTCTCATTTGTCCTGTATAGAGTAACAAATCAATTAGTTCCTCCTGTACCAGCAACGTTACAACACCCAGAGAGAGAGAGAACAAGCAAAACCTGCTGGAAATAGTAGTGACAGTCCTGAATGCTAAAAAATCTCTGTTTTCTTCTCTCATGGTAGTGAGTGGAGGAACCAAAACCATTTCCAGTAGTAACTTGGTTTTCGAACAGATTAGTTCTCAAATGTTTTGGCTCCCGAACGCCACAAACCCGGAAGTGAGTGTTCCAGTTTGAAAACTATTTCCGATTGGCTATCAGAAGCCGCGCTTTGGTTTTCGCACGCTTGGAAGTCTAACAGACTTCCGGAACGGATTCCGTTTGACTTCCGAGGTATGACTGTAATTTCCACCCTACAAAATAAAAAAAATCCTTCCAGTAGCACCTTAAGGTAAAGATAAAGGGACCCCTGACCATTAGGTCCAGTCGTGGCCGACTCTGGGGTTGCGGCACTCATCTCGCTTTACTGGCCGAGGGAGCCGGTGTACAGCTTCCGGGTCATGTGGCCAGCAGGACTAAGCCACTTCTGGCGAACCAGAGCAGCGCACGGAAACACCATTTACCTTCCTGCTGGAGCTGTACCTATTTATCTACTTGCACTTTGACGTGCTTTCGAACTGCTAGGTGGGCAGGAGCAGGGACCGAGCAACAGGAGCTCACCCCGTCGCGAGGATTCGAACCGCCGACCTTCTGATCAGCAACTCCTAGGCTCTGTGGTTTAACCCACAGCGCCACCACGTCCCTTCTTCACACTTCTTCAGATGCCCTGAAACAGAAGTCAGCAGACCCTTATATGTAGAGAGAGTGCATCTGAAGAAGTGTGCATGCACACGAAAGCTCATACCAAGAACAAACTTAGTTGGTCTCTAAGGTGCTGCTGGAAGGAATATTTTTATTGTGTTTCAACTACAGCAGACCAACACGGCTACCTACCTGTAACTTCCCCCCTACAGTTCCTCCAGCTGACCTTTGACTCCTGGACCATTCAGACTACCCCTCTGGTTTTTGTCGAAGGCTCCCAAATCAGACTCGGGTTTGGGCAGAGTGGTTTAGCTTTCCCTTCAGAATTTGTCAGCACTCTTTGGGATGTGTTGGTTTTGGGGGCGGGGGGCAGTGGCAGGAAGCACTGATGAAATTAGGAGTGCATATGCTAATGAGTCCGGGCAGAGAGAAGTGATGCCTGGAAGGACCACAGAGTTCTCCTGTTTGAATGCAGCTAGTAAACACTTCACAGTACCTGTTGAGATGCTCGACATTTGTGGCACTAAAGTCATTTGAAGGGTAGCAGTTTCTTTCGCTCCCTCTCCCTGCTCCCTCCACAGTTCCTTCCACCCTGAGGCCTGTGGCTGGAGATCCCTAGCAGAGACCCAGCTGTTGCTGCAATAATACCTCCCGGCCCCCTCCTCTTTTCAAAATAAGTTCTCATTATCCACAGATGAGCCCCTCTCTCCAAATCCAAGGCCAAATTGCTCATTGTCCCTGAACTGTCAGGGATTCTAGAAAGCCCTGCAAAGCTGGGTGATGTCTCTGTCTGGGAATTATATTTCCCAGTGCCCTCATTTTTTAAATGAGGAGAAAACACACACACACTAATCTCCATTACCAAGCCATCTATGCAAACAAGCTCCAAAGAGGGAGGGGGAGAGGTATTTTGTCTTTCATACAGATGCAGAAGTGCTTTTCTCTAGCTAGGAGGGCAAAGTCCAGGGCCTTGATGTCCCAGCAAGCCTTCCAAAGCTCTGTGCTGTGGTTTGAGTGTTTAATGCAGAATAAAATTACAACGCATGCCAAGGGCTGTCCTTTTTTAAAAGAAAAGCAGGCAGCAGAGCCAGCCCTTCCATTAGGAGGTTGAGTGAGGTGGCTGCCTCTGGCGGCAGATGTTGATGGAAAGCAGTGAAGTGTTGGCAAATAGAGTTGCTTGTGCCCCCAGAGCCAGCCCTTCGCCCTCTGAGGTGCAGTGGGGAGAGTGCTGTCCGGTCATAAACATTGAAGCAAGAGTCAGTGGTCAGTCTAGTTAGCTGCTGAAGGGGAAAGCCTTTGCCTCCAGCAGGAAAAAAATGTCTTGGGCCAGCCCAAATCACAGTCCATAACAAAACCCTGCTGGAAAAATGTTCGTGCTATTTTTATGAATTGTCTTCAGGTTGTGAGTTTGTGGGGAGCTTTTTGGTTCTGTTATCTTAGAACCTCTCCCAGTTCTTTCAGGAAAGCAGACGTTCTTGTTTTACCTGTAATAGAGAACCAAGAGCACATGCACGCAGGGTGTGGGTGTTGATTATGGGGCCTGGTGGTTGCACATTCTCCCATAAACCGCCGTTCCAGAACGGGAGTCTCTCTTCCGCACCACACTAAAAAATGCATGCTTGCATCAGGACGCCTCATAAATGGCAGGACTTTTCAGAATGGCTGCAGCTTCGCAGATCAGCAGCAAATCAATCTGAAACAAAAACAAAAAACCAGGCAGCCGGTATTCTGCCTGACCAAATAGTTCCACTGGGAGGATCAGCATCAGTTTAATGATATTTGTTGTGTGCTCTACACTCGACTGAGCAGCAACGGAGAGAGGGGGAGAGATGTTCCAGGGCAGAACAACCTGAGTTTGGTTTCCTTTGGGTGAGAAACAGCCAGAGGGAAAGACTGCGCTGGAGAGTGTCTTGGGTTGCCTGCCAACCTTAAACTGACCTCAGCAAACACTTAGGGCTCATCTAGATTTTTGTTTGCCCTGCAGTTTTCCAGGGGGAAAACCCACTCCTTACTGCTGAATTGAAGCAAACATTGATTGGGTTTTCTCCTGATTGATGCTTGCTCCAATTTAGCACTAAATAGGACACGGGTGGCACTGTGGGTTAAACCACTGAGCCTAGGACTTGCTAATCAAAAGGTCGGTGGTTCGAATCCCCGCGACGGGGTGAGCTCCTGTTGCTCGGTCCCTGCTCCTGCCAACCTGGCAGTTCGAAAGCACCTCAAAGTGCAAGTAGATAAATATGTACCGCTCTGGCAGGAAGGCAAACGGCGTTTCCGTGCCCTGCTCTGGTTCGCCAGAAGCGGCTTATTCATGCTGGCCACATGACCTGGAAGCTGTACGCTGGCTCCCTCGGCCAGTAAAGCGAGATGAGCGCCGCAACCCCAGAGTCGGCCATGACTGGACCTAATGGACAGGGGTCCCTTTACCTTTACCTTTACCTTTACCTTTACCTTAGTGGGTTTTCCAGGAGAAATTGTTGGGGCATGTGACAAGTAGAAAATGTCTGGGCCCTGTGCTTTCGAGGCATGGAACAAGGGGAAGTGTGGATGGTCCCTTAGAAAGCTAAAGAGGAGGAATTTTATCAGAGAAAGTAAAATTCATCAATTCCAGGCAGGGTCAGTTTGGAGAAGAGATGGATGACTCTCCACCCTTTCCCACCCCAGAACCCAAACACTGCAAACCCAGAAGTAAGTGTTCTAGTTTGCAAACCTTTTTCGGAAGCCGAACGCGCTCCGTTTTGAGTGTTACGCTTCCAGTTTGTGTGCCACACTTCCGTTTTGAGTGTTACGCTGAGGTCTGTCTGGTTTTGCTATTTATTTTGTGTTTTTGTTTCTGCGGCTCTTTTTGTTTGTTTTTGTGACCATGTGAAACCCAGTTCAGCTACCGATTGATTGATTGATTGATTGATTGTGTGACTGCAGTACATTGTTTATTGCTTTCATTTTATGGATCAAGGGTCTCGTTCAATAGTAAAATTCATGTTAAATTGCTGTTTTAGGGAGGTTGTTTTTAAAAGTCTGGAATGGATTAATCCATTTTGCATTACTTTTTATGGGAAAGTGCGCCTTGTTTTTGGAACGCTTTGGTTTTGGAATGGACTTCCGGAACGGATTAAGTTTGAGAACCAAGGGACTACTGTGCTTGATTTATTTACAAATGCAGAAGCATAATGTTGAATGGGAGGCAAACGTCAGGCATTCCCATACAGGGCAGAGACCCCTGAACCTCACCCCACTCCAAGATGCTTCCAACTCTCCCATCCCCCCCACCCCAGGGTCATGCATTTTGCCTGTTCCAAACTCCTGTTTCTTCACCCACCCATGCAGCTGCCCTCTCTCCCTTGAGCTTGGGGTCTGTGCACTTGTAGGTCCTTTCTCCCCCAAACTTGGAAGGGGGCGATTGCCAGCTATCTCCCAACGGAGAAAGCATAGACCTTGAGGCTACTAACAAATAATCTCCCTAGCAAAGGAAGGTCAGTTAAGAACATGCTAAGCCAGCTGCAACAATTGGCACTCAAAGTAGATCTGCACCTGGTTTCCAGGTACGCTAGGAAAGAAGAACGAAAACACAGTATTTGATGATAGAAAGCCAGATTCCAAGGTGGAGCACAGGAATCCATCACTGGCCATTCCAAGGCCCTTTGACTCCCTCAAGTTTTGGACTAGGGACCAGAGAAGGATCAGGGTTCAAATCCCCACTCCATAACAAAGCTCACTACCTCACAGGGTTGTCGTGAGGTTGAAATGGGAAGGTGGAGAACCATGTATGCCTCCTCAAGCTTCTTGGAGGAAAGATGGGATCTAAATGAAATAACGATAATAATAAACAGCTGCATCTGGATCTTTAACTCAGGGATGTGCAGAAGATAGATAGGGATCTACTGATGGGTCTTTGGGTGATTTGCACAAAGTCAGCAAGGGTTTCTGACTCCCAGTTGACCTCTGACCTCCCTCCCCAAATGCCGCAGAACTGAAGAAAAGCTGGGTAACCATGAGTAGATTTTAAATTTATTTTTTAATGCCAAAGGGTTGCAAAGCTCTGTTCACTTCGGCAGTCCCAACCAACTCCTAGGCTCAGGGTCCTTTCATTCAATGTGTGTGTGATTTGCACCCGGCTCCAGTTGGTAGATATCGGGGTCCTAGTGGACAGATCCTGCAGGCGTGACGTCTTGCCCACCCCTTTCTCTAACTGGCCCTGTTCCCCCTTCCTCACCCCTTGCAGAGATGGCAGAATACAGCAGCCTTCTGGAGGAGCTGGCTGAGAACATCACCAACGAAGACCTGGACCAGCTGAAGTCAGCATGCAAGGAGGACATCCCCAGCGAGAAGAACGAGGAGATCACCACCAGCAAGGACTGGTTCAGCTTCCTGGAAAAGCACAAGAAACTGGACAAAGGTGAGCAGGACCACTGGCCTTTGCTGCCAAGGAGTGTGGTGGAGTCTCCTTCTTTGGAGGTCTTTAAGCAGAGGCTTGACAACTCCATGTCAGGAGTGCTCTGATGGTGTTTCCTGCTTGGCAGGGGGTTGGACTCGATGGCCCTTGCGGTCTATTCCAACACTATGATTCTATGATTCTATGAGATGGCTCTGCTCTGCCCCCATGGAAGGAGGCAACACTGCTTCTGAAGGCCACTTGCTGGAAACTGCAGAAGGGAGAGGGCTCTTGGGTTCGAATCCTGCTTGTGGACTCCCCATGGGGGCATGTGCTTGGATGCTGGACTAGATGGGCTCTGGGCCTGATCCAGCAGGCTCTTCTGCTGCTCTTAGGAGAAGGAGAAGGCGATGAGGAGGAGCAGGGGAGGAAGAGAGTGTGCTCAGCCCCCGGCCCCTTCTGCACCAGCCTATCACTCAGGATGAGGGCCCAGGAGCTGAGGGTGGGTGCTGGGGTGTGATCTTTTCCTTTCCTGGCCCCAGCCTCTGCCTGGGAACCCAGGAGGGGGCTGGGATGAGTGAGGCCAAAGATCACCCTCTGCGTGTCCCACACATGCTGGGTGGCATCACGTGACGAATCACGTGCCCCCCCTCAATGGGGGGGGGACAAGTTGGCACCCCCAGCTGCACCTAGCCTATACAGTCATACCTCGGGTTGAAGTAGCTTCGGGTTGCGCTCTGCGGTGACCCAGAAGTAACAGAGCGCGTTACTTCTGGGTTTCGCCGCTCGCGCATGCACAGACGCGCAAAATGACGTCATGCGCATGTGCGGAAGTGGTGAATTGCGACCTGTGCATGTGCAGTCACGCGGACGCGGGTTGCATTTGCTTCAGGATGCGAACGGGGCTCCGGAACGGATCCCGTTCTCATCCAGAGGTACCACTGTATCTGAATCTATGGGATTAAAATAAACACGGAGAACAGGGGCAGGAGAGAAGAATCTGTGCACCTAGACAGGCCTACATATCAATAAGCAGCTCAGCCCTCTCTCACCGCCGCTTTCACCCTGATTTCCTTCCAAAGGAAGGAGGCAAGAGCAGCAGAATCAAGCTGAGTGACTCAGAGCTGGCAGGCTTGAGGTTCCAGGAGGGTTGGGGAGAGGGGAGGAGCAGCCTGCCTGCCTGCCTGCCCGCCTGGCTGTGACAGCTCCAGGCAAGAGGAACGGACGGCTGGGCTCCCGGGAGAACCAGTGACTCAGCAGACAGGCACCGGCCGGGTAGGTCCGCTCTGGGTTCAGATCTCCTTCAAGGGCTTGACACTTCCAGACCAACAAAGCACTTCTGCAATCACTTCTGTTCTGGGGCAGGGAGATGAATACCTGTCGCCTGGCACCATTTGACAGGGCATGAGCGCAGGGAGAAGGTGTGGGTGCCGAGTTGTGCGACAGAACCAGGAGCCCAAACCTCCACCTCTTTCAGGGGGCTCAGTGCAACTGTGGGGCACCCGTTGCAAAAATGGGTGCGTGTTTGGGAGGTGTGCGTATGGGGCTGTAGGAATGACCAGCTCTCAGAAGAGATTACGCCAGGTGTCACACACACACAGAGAGACACAGACACAGACAGACACACCACTCACCAACAAGGGGGGGGGGGGGAAACCCTCTCATGACCCTAGAACTCATGGATGAAGCTGAAAATTGGAATATTCAGGACAGATAAAAGAGAGTCTTTCGCACAGCACATAATTAAACAAGGGAACGCACTGCTGCAGCAAGCAGGGTGGCCACCAACTTGGATGCCATTAAAAGAGGATTGGACAAATCCACATAGAATACAACTACTTATAACAACATAAAAAACAGTTTAGAATCTTATGGTTTTACCTGGTTATGAACTTAATTCGTTCCAGAGATCCATTCTTAACCTGAGGTACCACTTTAGCTAATGGGGCCTCCCGCTGCCGCTGGTGCCCAATTTCTGTTCTCATCCTGAGGTAAAGTTCTTAACCCGCGGCACTATTTCTGGGTTAGCGGAGTCTGAAACCCAAAGTGTTTGTAACCTAAGGTGTTTGTAACCCGAGGTACCACTGTGACTGTGAAGAATGAAATCACACAAAAATGGGGTGAGCCCTAAAAAATGCACATCTCAGGTGTCAAAGGCCGGGGTAAAAAGTTGTGTCCTCAGCATTCAACAAAAATAGTATGATGACAAACAGGAGCAGAAGCTGCTCTGGGCACAGGAGGAGAAATATCCAAATATATCTAAATATCGCCCTAGCGCATTAGATGCTCTTCACAACCAGAGTTGCTGGTCTCCCCCCCCCCCCGCACCCATCCTGCCCACTTCAGCCTTCCAGGTTCTTGAGCTGAGACACCCCCAACACACACACACACACACACACACACACACACACACACACACACACACACGGCTGAGCCCTACCCTGAGTTGCTCTTGTGGAGGAAGGCTACAGATGGTGCTGTGGAGCTGGATGATGTCATTTTGTGCTTTTGTAAAAAATAAAGTTGTTTTCTCAGGGCAAGGCAACCTGCTGTTGGTTGGTTGCTTTCCTCTCTCCTATGCACACACATACACCTCTGCACTGGTCTCTCTGCCCACGCACCAGCAACATCGTGAACAGACTCACACTGCTGTGCCCACGCAAGACAGCCCCGTGCCTCCAGAGAGGCTCGCAGTCGTCAGTCACACCTTCAGGAAAGCGGCACCAACACACACACACACTTGGTATGTTACAGACACAAAGAGTCAAGTTAAATTCACACGTAGAGAATGGAACAGGTGTGGGATTCAGGTGACGATTAGCATGAAACAGTGGGCTGCTTTTGACATGGTGCCATCCTAAGTGGGGGCAGCCGGGGGGGGGGGAGAGAGAAGGAGAAAGAGAGAAGTCCCTGCACTGATTGTCTGCATTGAAATCCTGGAGGGATGCAAGAGGCAGGGCAACCCAGCCCTTTCATCTTTGCAGGCGGGGCAAGGCAGGCGCAATTCAGCCGATTCAACAGTCAGCGCGCTTGCCACTGCCTTCCTGTTGCCCCACAGCTGGCCTCCTTCCCTGTGCTTATTCCCACTTGGACTACCGCAATGCGCTCTACGTGGGGCTACCTTTGAAGGTGACCCAGAAACTGCAATTAATCCAGAATGCGGCAGCTAGACTGGGGACTGGGAGTGGCCGCCGAGACCACATACCACCAGTCCTGAAACATTGGCTCCCAGTACGTTTCCGAGCACAATTCAAAGTGTTGGTGCTGACCTTGAAAGCCCTAAACGGCCTTGGTCCAGTATACCGGAAGGAGCGTCTCCACCCCCATCATTCTTCCTGGACACTGAGGTCCAGCTCCGAGGGCCTTCTGGAGGTTCCCTCAGTGCGAGAAGTGAGGTTACAGGGAACCAGGCAGAGGGCCTTCTTGGTGGTGGCGCCCGCCCTGTGGAATGCCCTCCCATCAGATGTCAAGGAAATAGGCAGCTATCTTCTCTTTAAAAGACATCAGAAGGCAGCCCTGTTTAGGGAAGTTTTTAATATTTAATGCTGTATTGTTTTTAACACTTGATTGGGAGCTGCCCAGAGTGGCTGGGGAAACTCAGCCAGGTGGGCGGGGTATAAATAATAAATTATTATAATAATATTATTATTATTCCTGCGCAGACAACCTCTCCTACATCGAGCACATCTTTGAGATCTCCCGCCGCCCTGACTTGCTCACCATGGTGGTCGAGTACCGCACCCAAGTGCTGAAGATCTCTGAGGAGGATGAAGTGGACACAAAGCTGACCCGTATCCCCAGTGCCAAGAAATACAAAGGTCAGGAGCTTCCCTGCCCAGCACCCTCATGCCCTCAGCCACCCCCTTCCCCAAAACCCCGGCAGTTGCACCTGGCTCTCACCTCACCCCTTCTTCCTGCATGGAGACCCTGGGGCTGGGTGGTCCATGTCTCTGGCTGGTTGGTTGTCCATCCTTCTCTCAGCCTCTCTCAGCAGGATGCAGCTGCTGGAGAGCCAGTGTGGTGTAGTGGTTAAGAGCAGTAGATTCGTAATCTGGGGAACCGGGTTCGCGTCTCCGCTCCTCCACATGCAGCTGCTGGGTGACCTTGGGTCAGTCATACTTCTTTGAAGTCTCTCAGCCCCACTCACCTCACAGAGTGTTTGTTGTGGGGGAGGAAGGGAAAGGAGAATGTGAGCCGCTTTGAGACTCCTTAAAGGAAGTGAAAGGCGGGATATCAAATCCAAACTCTTCTTCTTCTTCTTCTTCAAGAGGCTGAGCAGGCTGGTTTTGGGGAAGTAGGTTTTTGGGTTTTCTCATCCGACCTTGAGGAGAGAACTTGGTCTCCTCTCCCTTTTCCAGACCCACTTTGAACAGCTGGAGAAACCCAGCTTCAAATCTCCAGCCTGAAGAGCAGGGACATGCCCCACATCCACCCAAGGGCGATGGGTGATGGACAGAGGACTCTTTTGTCCAGAGTCCGCCAACAACTCCATCCCCAAACCTCCCTGGCTCACAAGGGGCAAGATGCAGCCGTGGGGGAGATAAATGGTTGGTTGTGCGGGAAACCTTTCCAGGGCGTAGTTTTTCTACTCTGAGGTTGAAGATGGGCAGCTAGGCAAAAGCAGGTCGTGCCATGACTAAGGGCGCCAACTGCACAGCTTTCTAACATGAGGAAGAGGATGGGAAGGGATTCAATAATTTGGGTTTGCTCTGCTCTGTTCTGAGGCAGATTTATACGCAGCCCAGAAATAGTGTTCTGCGAGGCCCAGTTGCTAGTATACATCGTTAGCTGAGAGGATACCTTTGAAACACTGAGTTTAATAATAGTAAAAAAGATAAGCCATGCTGTTAATAGTCACGTGTATTTACGTGAACAAACAGCCCCCCCCCCAAAGAGGGCTGCATGTGGGGCCCCTCGGACCCTAAGCTCTCCACTGCTTCCCTCTTTATAGGGACTGCTTTTAGGTTTAATATCACTTGGAGACCTTCAAGTCCTAATCATAGAAATTAGACTGGGTAGTAGATTCAGGCCGCAGTTTCTTCACACAGGTCCTCACAAGCTTGTGGAACTCTCTGCCACAAGATGCATTTCTGGCCACCAACTCAGATCTCTTTAAAGGAGGCTTAGGTGGATTCAGACAATCCCACCAGGTGACTCCTAAGTCGTTCTCATGTTGTCTCCCTTCTTTTTCTCCCCACAGACATCATCCGGCAGCCCTCCGAAGAAGAGATAATCAAACTGGCTCCGCCACCCAAAAAAGCTTAAAGTGGGGGGGGGGGGAGGGAGCAGCTGGGAGGAGGATGACCCCCCCCCACAACCCCCCCCTCTGCTCCACTGTGCCCTGACGGTTCCAGCTGCCCCTCCTGGCTACATCCTGCCCTTTCTTCTGTGACTGTCCGCCTGTCTTGTGGGACTGGGGTGGGGAGCAGCCTTGGCCACTAATGGAGTCTTAATTCCAACCCCCCCTCCCCAACCCCTCCTCCCCACATACATATCCCCCCCTTGCCACTGACTGGTGTGGGTGAACCCTCGGGGGGGCTGCTGGGATGGGGGGGCAGCCAGGGGGCTGGAGGACTGTTGCTATGCAAACATGGCGCCCACATCTCCCCAATTGCCACTCCCTCCCTCCATGCACCCACCCACCGGGAAAGGGCAGACCCCCCCCCCAAGTTTAACACCCCAACAAAATCAAGAGCCTTGGCCTGTTGTTGTTGTTGTCCTTGTTGTTGCTAAGGAAGAGGTGAGGATGGGCAGAGGAAGTTGGATAGGGGGAGATGAGATCAGGTGGGTGGGTGTTTTGGTTTTAAGAAGCCACTGGGAGCCCCCCAGTGCAGAACCAGCGCCAGGAGCTGGCATTGAGGCATCAGTTTGCAGGGAAGAGATTGGGGTGTTAGGAAGGACTAGGCAATGAGGGGCAAGTTTAGCAAGCAAGGAGGGGAAGGGAACGAGATGGAGAAGGGTTAGGAAGAAGTCATGGCAGCTTTCCTTGTGGGAAAGCCTGAGGGGGCCCCTAGTTGCTCAGATGTACTGGGGGAGCCCTAGGGCCACAGAACAGGGCCCTGAAGCTCCCCACTCCAGACTTGTCACCCTGACTATACACCCTGCCAGTCGCCCATGAGGTCTTGACCCCTCCAAAGTCAGCCAAGTACTGCAGCTTAAGATTTTGCTGACATCCCGGCTCAATGCACACACAGAACAAGTGGGACACTGGAGATTTGCGCATCTCACGGCAGCCACACTCCTCTTCAGCCACGCAAACTGCCAAGACTTATTTCGGCTGAGCCAGACATCCTAAAAGGCTTTTTTTGGGGGGGGGGACAGCTGGTTGCAGAGGCGAGCTGCGGAGAGAGGGCATTAACATTTTCTCCCAGGGTGTTATCTCTGGGGCGGAGGACTAGGGTGCTGGAGTCCCAGGGCAGGGGTGCTAAGTACCTGCTGAGCAGGGAGGGGGACAAGCAGAAGACAGGAGTTGGGGGGGGGGAATACAGCTTGAGAGAAAGAGAGAGGAGAGAGAACAAAAGTTTGTGTGGAGAGAGCCGGGTTCAATTTGGGGGTCTGCTCCTTCCCTGCCAGTCTGTGCTAACCCTGGGGTGGGAGAGCAGGCCTTTCACCAGGAGGCAAGCTGGGGGGGGCACACACACACCAGCCCACCCCCACTGGCCTGCCAGCCTCCTTGCCTGCCCCACCCCCGACTTTGTGCCTTTCCTCGGTGTTGGTCGTGCCGCTGCCGCCTCTCCTTCAACTTGCTCCATGGGTGCCTCTTCCTCCGTTGTCGCCAGAGACATTGACCCCTTCCTCCTCCTCCTCCTCCTTCCTCAGGGGGCTGACTTGGTGCCACTTCTGCCCCAATTCAGTCCACCCACCCCCTGCCTGCTGGCTCGCCTTGAGCGGAGGGCCATTTCCACAGGGGGCCAACCCTTAATCGCCGCGTCTTTTTCTTTGCCGTGATTTCTACTCAGTTCGTGGACCGCCTTGCTGTTCTGCTCGGTGGCTGCATTGTCATAGATTGGGGGGGACGGACTGGTAGGCGATGGGGATGGTGGGACCCTTGAGGCTTTCCCTGTGGAATTGCCTGCCTGCCTGCCTGCCTGTTGGCCCTCCACACACCCAGGAGACAGCCTGATATGGAGGGCAGGCCTCTTGATGCTCCCTGGTTGCAACAGGGGCACCTCTGAAGCAACCAAGGCTACCAGCAGCCTCCCCACCTGCCCAGACCCAAGACAGCCGGTGACACTGCTTGCACGCACTCATCCTGCATCCCTGCATACGATCATCGAGACACCCGTGTCTTAAATAAATCAGGGAAGTCCTGAGGGGCCACATTTCTGCTTACAGAGAAATACGTGTTGCCTCCCCCTGCAGCACATGCAGCCCCCTTGGGTGCTGAGCAGCTGCCGTGTGTGTGTGTGTGTGTGTGTGTGTGTGTGTGTGTGTGTGTGTAAGCAGGCTAAAATGTTTAAGGAACAAATGGGGGGGGACAGAAATCCACAAGCAGCAAGGAGGAAAGTGGGATTTGTCTGCTTCTCTCTGTCTCCCCACACAAAACAAAAAAAATTCCTTCCAGTAGCACCTTAAAGACCAACTAAGTTAGTTCTTGGTATGAGCTTTCGTGTGCATGCACACTTCTTCAGATACCGGCTACCTATCTGTAACTCTCCCCACACAGTTTGTTTCCAGATGGAGCCAGATGAAGACAGCCTCACATGGCTGCTGGGGGTGTAGAGGAGGAGGAGGAGGAAGGGAAGGGAAGGGGGGGCCACGTGACTGTTTCTGGGCGCCCAAAGCTGTGATCCTGGCTGCTGCGTTCGTCTCTCTGCCGCAGCCTCCATTGCACATATACTGCCATTAAACTAACTGCACCTGTTTCTGGGGTGGGGGGAGGAAAACGCTTCTCAGTTGTTGTTGTTTTTTAAAAAAGAGACCCACCCAAACAGTGGAACTTGCATCAGACTGCAAAAGGAAATATATATATATATATAATTTAATTAACGCTGAAAAACTGCGCTGTGCATCCTGGTGTTGTTGGCCAGGTAGTATTTCCTCCTCTTTTCTCCCTGCCCCCCCCACCTTAAAGCGAGACCACCTGCTTCTGCCCTTCCCCCTTGCAGGTAGTGTTGTGTTCTTTTGTGTTACGTATCAACAGGTGGGCTAGGTCTGTGTTTCTTATAAGGCATCTTGTTTAGGTCTCCCCTTCCCCACCCCCCTGGCAATCCCGCTGCCTCTCTACCCACCACACACAGCCTGAGCCTTGCCTTCAATCTCTCTCCCCCCCCCCCCCAATTCCCTGGGTCAGGATCTCGTTCCTGCCCAACCAGATGCATTCCTGGCACAAAACTCCCTCGGTGCGTGTTGGTGTGCAATGACTGTTCAGAAGTCCAGAGAGCTGGCGGAAAGGGGGAGCGAGGTGGGGCGGGGAGGGCTCCTCTGGAGCAAGGCAAGGGGTCAGCGGCAGGAGAGAGGCAGGCAATGGCCCCCCTTCGAGAGAGGCAGGCTGCCGTCCCTACAACCACTCTGCACCCCCCCCCCCCGCCTGCCTTCAGTTTGGCATGGTGGGGCCTCGCCTCCAAAGCACCTTCTCGCAAGGTTGGCCGTGCACATCTGGACACAACTCCAAGGGCGCATGGCAAACTCAGCCGGGCTCTCAGCACCGGGCTTGTTATGCTTCTGGATTGAGCCAAGCCTAGAGGAAGGGGCCAGAGCATGTGGACTCTCCTTCGCCGGAGGTTTTTAAGCGGAGGGCCATCTGTCCTGGGTGCCTTCGATGCGATTTAGATGTGGGGGCTTGAACTAGATGTTGCTTCTGATTCAGCAGTTCCACGACTGTGGAAGGGGCTTCTCAGCCTCCTTGCTCTTCCAGAGGTCAACCACATTTCAAATCAAGATATATATATAGAGTCTGGGGTCCTGCGGAAAAGCTATGAGGAGCGGTAGCAGAGGGGAGTGTTCGCTCTCGGCTAAGGGGGTCAGGGACACTGGGGAGGGCACTGGGCTGCTCGCACTTGCTTGGTGCCCTCCTAAGAGAAGCCTTTGTGTGAAGACATGCAGAAGCGCTTCAGCAAACGCTGTTGGAGGTGCAAAAATTGCGCAGGAGGGGAAGGGGCTGCTACTGCCGCCTTTGCCTCCCCCCCCCCCCGACTCCTTCCAAGGTCCTACCGTAACAAAAATCAGCCCCAGGAAGCCTCTGCCTTCTCAAAGCCAAAACCTCGGCAGAAGGGTGGTCTCTGGTTCAGCTGCCCTTAAGTACCCACACCCCTAAGCCACACACTTCTGATGTTTACAGCTGAACAGTTGGTGGTGGTGATGTCATTGCAAATTAGCAAATTGGCAGCGGGTAAAAATAGTGTCAAAAAAGAAACAGGGTGGTGGTTGGGGGGGGGTGAGGCTGGAATTAAAAAGCGAACAAACAGCTCAAAACAAAGCGAAGAACAAAGGAGCTGATTAGGAGGCAGCTCAGAATCACAGGATGCAGAAAACACTTCTTTTTTTTTTTTTTGCTTTGGGGCTAAATGCCCACCACCCTTGGCATGGCCAAGTCCTTCGCCGCTCTTAAAGGGCAGCCCTTGCCTGGTCTCCGGATGAATACGCCTCAAATATTTTGCAAGGCCAGTGACATGGCCAGAGAGAAAGGAGGCTCTCTGCTAGGTCAGGGCTGGGGGTGGAGAGGCAGACACACACCTGTGTGGCCCTCCAGCTGTGGTTGCGCCACACACCCACACACCCTGGGTCTCCAGGATGTCAGGCAGGGGAAATTCCCAGCCCTACTGGAGACACTGCTGGGGACTGAATCTGGGGGCTTCTGCAAGCCAGGCATGTGCTCTGCTGCTGAGCCACCAATAAGCAAGGCCCTGCAATGTTTAAAAGAACCTCTTCCCACAAGCCACACATATATATATAAACACACATACACACAAAAGCAACTTTGCACATACAGTGGACACTCGGGTTGTGAACGTGATTCGTGCAGGAGGCAGGTTCGCAACCTGTGACCCGCGCATCTTCGCACACGCAGGCTGCAATTTGACGCTTCTGCACATACGCAAAGAGCGATTTAGTGTTTCTGCGCATGTGCCGAAACCCAGAAGTAACCCGTTCCGGTACTTCCAGGTTTGACGCAGTGCGCAACCCGAAATTGCGCAACCTGAAGTGTCTGTAATGTTAAATTACAGACCACAACACTTTCTCACCTCCAAGATGAGCACAAAGAGGCAATTTCCATGCAGACTGAATGTTACCAGTCAAACCAGTGTGCCACCTCTGGTGTCTCAGATTTAAAATTCCGGGACATGGTCAGGGTTTTTATTTTCTTTTAATAGTACAAACCCCTCCTCCGTATTAAGTTCAGGTGCATGAATTGTAGTCCGCTGCAGCCGGACAGAAGCTCCAGGGAAAGGAAACAGCCAGGCCCCAATCCTGCCTCTCCGCCAGCTCTCTCTACTTCCTCCCTCCCCAGCTGTCCCTGACCCCTGACGCTCAGACCGTGCTAACTGTGTGTACATATATATTATAAATATATGTATATTAAATATAATATTGAGTGTTTAGTGTTAACTTATTCTCTCTTTTTTTGTCAAGTGGACCAAAACAAAAAAACAAAACCACAGCAAACAGGAACTGTAACAAAGTATTAGTTTCTAACTCAACACAATTTTTGATTAAAGAAGTGTGTTTCTTTGAACAAAACGATAAATAAGTATAACTTCAGTATAGCTGATGGGGTATTTTGTTTGCATACAATTTGGCTAAGCCAAAAATACACTGTGGAGGGACAAGGACTACCTCGAAGGGTTGTTGTGAGGATTTATTGAAAAAGGCAGTATTCTGTGTAAAGTCGGGATAAAAAAAGGGCCTCTCTTGGGTTCACTCAAATCAAGCGGCTACCTATGGAAAATATTTACCGCCACCCCCTGCAAGTAAATGAACTTGGCTGTTATGGGGGGGGGCAGGTTGGGGTATTTTTCTCGTGGGCTGAGATGTCCCTGAGCCTTGTTTGCACCATCCTCTGCTATGGATTCCTTCCTTGGAGGTTTTTAAAGAGAGGCTGGATGGCCACCTGCCAGGGATTCTTCGCCTGTCATTCCTGCATTGCGGGGGGCTAGTCGAGATGGCCATTGGGGTCTCTCACACTACACTCTGCAAATGAACAGCTTTTCCTTTCCTTTGCCAGTCTTCATCACCCGCAGCCAGATAGCCTGCCCCCCCCCCCCCCGTGGGCAACTCCACCCTCCATCACTGTAGCCACACGGGCGAGAGAAAAATCTGTTCCAGGCAAACTCCAGCCCTCCAGATGTTAGGGACTACAATTCCCATCATCCCTAGCTAACAGGACCGGCCGCCAGGGATGATGGGAATCGTAGTGCCAAACATCTGGAGGGCCGGAGTTTGCCTATGCCTAGGCTAAACACTGCCAGCTTCAATAAATGAAAAATGTACGTTAAAAAAATCGGGGAAAGCCAGTACTCCCAGGATTGCCAATGACAAGGAAGTGAGCCATGGGTGCTAAATAAATGCCGCCAGAGTGTTGTGGGTTAAGTGTTCCCAATGAAATGGGGGGGGGGGGGATGCAGGGTTCGCTTCCACTGTGCTGGATCGGGGCCGTTGTCCAGATTCAGAAAAACCACTGAAGCGAGTGTGTTTTAACGGTCGAGTGGAAGTGATGGATGGCAGTCTTTCTGCCCAGCAGAAGGGAAGTTAAAAAGGGAGTAGCTCTCAAGGAGAGCCCAAGTCCTGTATTGACCGGGGGGGGGGGCGTGTCTGGATTCGGCCGCCTGCAGCCCACCCACCTGCTCTCCAATTCCATGTTTCCAAGTCAACACGAGGGGTCAGGGGTCTCCACAGCTCCCACCACCCCAAGCTCCTGAGCTGTTCCCCCAAAGTGGATTGCTGACTTGCACTGTTCATTCCTACCTTCTCCTGTAAGTGGCGATGTTCTTCGCAGCTTTTTATTTAAAAAAAGGAAAATGTTTCTTTAATCAAAACTTGTCATAACTGCAAAGTTAATTTTTTAAGGGTTTTTGTTTTGTTTTTTTTAGAGTAAAGGAATAAAAGCTCCTGCTTTGATTACTCTCCCCTGATCCCCACCCTCGAATTTTCTCTCCAAAATGTAATGAGAGTCATTGTGCTAATCATGGAAATAAAAGTCAAAGGTATTGTGTACGTGAGGACTGTGTTCTTTCTTAAAAAAAAACACCTTCTCCCCTCTCTGCTAAGCAGGTGGAGGTTGGAGGAGGAGAGGGCGACAAGGGGAGCGATTGTCCCTTCCGAGGGGCCCCTTGCAGCCAAACAGCACAGAAGCCCCCCCCCAAAGTTCCTGGGTGTTTGGCGCAAGTAAGCTAAGCTTCCCCCCCCCCCCCGCCATACCAAACTGGAAGAGGAGGAAGACATTGCCAGGCAGCTGGCAGGCACTAGGAGGGAGGTGTTTGTGTGTAGGAAGAGCCGTTCTCACAACCGAAAGGGCCATTTCACCATCCGCAAAGATAACTTTTTGGTGGGGGTTGAGGGCTGCATCTGTTGGATGCCTGCCTGCCAGGGATGCTTCAGCTGTGATTGTTGCATTGCGGTGGGTTGGACTAGATGATCGTGGGAGGGCCCCTTCCAGCTCTGTGAGTCTATAATTTGCTTGAGGCCACCAGCGACACATTCCTTCCTTTGCCTTTACTGTTTGGGCATTAATTTGTTTTGGGAACGAAGCTGTTCTCTGGACGCAGCGAAAGTGTTCAAGGCATCCTTGAAAATACTACTGTATTTTAATACTTTGTTGGATGCTGCCCAGAGTGGCTGGGGAAACCCAGCCAGATGGGCGGGGTATAAATAATAAATTATTATTATTATTATTATTATCTTACTCTGACAAAGCGAAGCGCTCGCTCTTTCGCTCCCAAAAAAAGCCGGCCTGAGGCTCTCTTTCAAATGAGGGGCTAGTCTGTTTGACCCCAAGTGAAGCCACTGGCTCTGATTTGGTAGGGAGGGGGTGGGCACGGCTACTGAGTCCTCCCCCACCGTTCAAACTCTGCGCTGCCCCTATGGGATGCCACCCTCCCCACCCCACCCCACAAAAAAGCAAAAGCAAACCAGGATTTGAGGCTGAAGAGTTCAGCCCCTGGCTGGCTGCCTTTGGGAAGAAGATCTCGATATTGCTGATGCCAAAGATGTCCTTATCGCGAAGGCAAGATGCTCCAGCAGTTTGGCTGACTCAAGGAGACGCACGGGGGACACAGAAGTGCTGGCACAGCCAGCGAAGCAAAAAGTAAAAAGGTGATTTAGGAAAGACGGGACAAAGGCAAGGAAGGGTCAGAAGGAAGCGGGGGGGGGGGGCAGATGAGGTGAGAGCCCCCTCCAGGCCTGTGGAGTCTATTAGGTGAACAAGGCCGCAGAAAGGGGCGGCCAGAGCCCCACCTCCTGTCCCAGGAAGGACAAAGGCAACCAGCCCCACGGAGCCAAGGAGGAACCTCTGGCCAGGCTCCCAGCGGACCCATTTCACACACAGCCAGGCCTGTCTCTCAATTCTTTTATTGCATTTATATAATATATATATTTAAACTTTTACAATAATTTTAACTTGATAACATCCAAGTTTTAATTTGGTTCTTGTCTTGTTTAATACATATAAAATTAGGCCTCTAAACAGCGATGGGAGGGGAGGAAGGGCAGTTGTTTTCGAAAACAAATAAGATTATTTTTTAAAGGGAAGGGGAGCGGGGGGAAATGAAACACAAAGAACCTTCGGGCAAATGGAGGGGATCCCACGAGAACCCCTCTCCCTCCGCAGGGCAGCAGTGAGCCCCCCTCCCCGTCGCGAAAGGGGGAGGGGAATCAGCCCCACGACTCTTCTCTGCATTTAAACCTCTCTTAAACAAAAACAAAAAAAACCCCTTTACTCTCCGAAAAGGTTGGGCGAAGGGGCGTCCGAGGCGGCCAAGGCAAGCTCTAGACTGCAAAAGGGGGTTCTTCATGCCGCTAGAACTCTGCTGAAGGAAGAACACAAAAAACAGGAGGCGGAGGGAGAAGAACGCCCCCCCCCCTCTAAAAAAAGAAAATGTAATCAGAAATAAAGCAAAGAGTCCAAGTTTGCTCATCCTGAAAGCGGGCAAGCAAGGGCGCTCCTCAAAAACGGGAGTTGGGGGGGCGGGAGAAAAAAGCACAAAACCTCCAAAAAAATGCCCCCTTTGGAGCTCACACCAACATCTGAAAGGAGAGGAGGAGGGAGGCAGAACCCGAACTCAGCTCACTCAAAAGGAAGCTTCACAGGGAATGGCCGGGGGGGGGGGGGTCAGCAACCAAGCCCCTTCCCTCCCCACTCCCCCCACCCCATGCCTCTGGGGAAATGGGGGGGTGGAAGGGGGCAGGCCTCCCTCCTCCCCATGCCAAAACCGAGGCAGAGAGAGAGAGAGAGGGAGGAGGGAGAGAGCAGAAGGGGATCCCAGGGCGTCCCATGTGTGTGTCCCCCCCCTGCCCCCCTCAAGCAAAGTCCAAGTGCAATTAATGCCAAGCAGGTTGCCCCTGGGGGAGGGCAAGCGACAAGGAGGGCGGGGGGGGGGGGGGGCAGGGGAGGCTTTCCTTGGTGTTTCAGTAAAAAGCAGGGAGGGGGGACAGATGGCAATTCAAAGTGGTGGGCATCTTGTTGCCGATTCAAGTCTGCACACTCTTTACGCCCCCCACCTCTTCCTCATCCTCGGAGGGGGTCTCAAGAAGGCATGCACTGCACCCGATCCGGGCCTTCCTCGTCATCGTCCGACGTGTCAGAGGAGCTGGGGGATTCGTCCGAGTCGCTGTCCGTCGCTCCGGTGCCTGGATCTCTTCGGCGCTGGGGGAAAGGGAAGAGCAGGGGGCTGTGACCATGTCCCATTATTGGGGGGGGAGCAGAGGGGGCTCAGCGCACTCAGTATCAGCCGATTGCCAAAACAGGCTCACCCGCGGCTGCATCATTCAGGGCTTTAACTCGGCAGCAGGACACCTGCCTGCATGCAGAAGGCCTTGGGTCCAATCCCCTGGAGAGCCGCTGCTGCTGCCAGTCAGGGTAGGCAGTGCTGACCTGGATGGACCATTGGCCTGACTCTGCCTAAGGCAACTTCCTGCGTCCCCATCACCCACTGGGCGGCAGTGAGAGCAGCCCCACGCCCTCCCAACCGACCAGAACCCCCATGGGGTGAGCTTCAATGCCCCCGTTCCCAGTCTTCCAACACGCTGTCCTCCCCCCTGCCCCCCCCATTCAGCCTGGCCCATCCGCCCTACCCGGTGGTGCCGCCTCTGTCGGAAGTGGTGCATCAGGAACCAGAGCAGGTGGCTCTCGTACATGTCCGTGTGGTGCAGGCTGTCTTCGTCCCGCTCTCGCTTGTTCTTCTTTATCACCTGAGGAGGACGAGGAGGAGGAGGAGAGGGAGAGGGTCACTGGGCTGCCCAGGGCCCATTCAGAACCCAAGACTCCTGCACTGCACGGGGTTGGACTAGATGCCCCTGGGGGTCCCTGCCGACTCAGCGGCCCGTCTAGTGAAGAGGGACGGCCTTTTATCTGTCCTGAACCTCCCAATCCTCCGCTTCATTGAATGGCCACTGGCTCCAATATTGATGAGCTTCCCACAAGCGCAGGAAGCCACAGGAGGCCTCCCATAGAGGTGTGGAAGGAAGACCCAAACCACCACCTCCTTCCCAGCCAACGTCTGTGGCCCTCTGGACATCATCAGCATCCTTTATTATTTTCTCCAGCCACTCTGGGCGGCTCCCAACAGAATATTAATAATATTAAGAATACGATAAAACATCAAACATTAAAAGCTTCTCTAAACAGGGCTGCCTTCAGATGTCTTCTAAAAGTCAGATAATTGTTTATCTCTTTGACATATGGTGGGAGGGCATTCCACAGGGCGGGTGCCGCTACCGAGAAGGCCCTCTGCCTGGTTCCCTGTAACCTGGCTTCTCGCAGTGAGGGAACCGCCAGAAGGCCCTCGGATCTGGACCTCAGTGTCTGGGCTGGACGATGGGTGTGGAGACGCTCCTTCAGGTATACTGGGCCGAGGCCGTTTAGGGCTTTCAAGGTCAGCACCAACACTTGAATTGTGGTCGGAAACGTACTGGGAGCCAATGTAGGTCTTTCAGGACCGGTGTTATGTGGTCTCCTCTGACATCCACCATCACCCTCATCCCTGGCCCCGCTGGGAGTCCAACCAAAACTGGAAGCCCCCCACCCCTGCCATGCTAGCTTCCCCCAGACTGCAGGGCGGAGGAGAGAGGGTCTTGGCCAGCAGCGGCCCCCTGAGTCTCCATGGGGCTGAGAAGGCGGCCCTCACCTCCTTCAAGCCAGTGAGCTGGGTGGGCACCTCCGCCGTCGGGGCCCAGACCTTGACGTCGTGATCCAAACCGCTGGTGGCCAAGACTGGGAGGTGAGGGTGGGGCTCCAGGCAGTTGACCTGAAAGAATATACAAAAACCTTTTTTTTCTGGAGCGGAGTTGTGGCTCAGGGTCACCCCAGAAACAGCAGAGAGGGCAAGAAAGTAGCAGAGGAGTCGCTGCTCTGTCCCATGGCCTGCATTCCTGCCCCTCCCAAACTAGATATGCTGGGGGAGGAAGAAAAGGTGGTGTGTCCTCCATCCGTCCGTCCCCCCCCCCCCCCGATGATAAGAAGGGGTGTCAGATTTGCTTGAGGAGAGAGGTGGGCTCTGCACCCATTTCTTCCAGGAGCCAGCAGGACGGGCTTTCTGGTTGCCGCCCCCTGAATTCTACCCACCCCTTAACAAATCCTGCCCAGCTGTGCCCCCCTCCCAGTCCAAGCAGCCCTCCGGCCAGCCACGCCCCTCACCACGCCTCCTCGGTCGCCTTCCATGAACTGCACCACCTGGCAGGACGACTTCTCCCACAGGAAGATGTGCCCGCAGTCGCTGCCGCTCACCACAAACTCGCTCTTGGGGCCGTAGAAGTTGACGCCCTTCACTGCAGGCAGAGAAGTGGTCTGGGTGAGTGCCTGGCAAAGCCGCTGCCCCCCCCCCAGCGCCTCCTCCTGGCAAGAGCTCAGCAGCCCCCCCTCTGCACTAGGGGGACCAGGAGGCCCTGCCTCCCCCTTGCATTTCCTTCCTTCCTTCCTTCCTTCCTTCCTTCCTTCCTTCCTTCCTTCCTTCCTTCCTTCCTAGAGGAGCGAGTCTCCCTTACTCAGGGGGCACTGTGGAAGCTGTGACTCTGTGCCCTGTGGCCATCAAGGGGGCCATGTGGGGAGAGAACAGGGGCAGGGGCTGATTGGGGACTGTGGGGGTGCCGCTGGGGGGCGACTTTGGAATCCTCTCCTCACTTGCTTATCTGCTTGGTCCCTGGCAAAATCAATCTCATTTTGGCCGGAGAATGCATTTATAATTACATTTACAGGAACACTACAACTCACATGCGATTTACTTATGAGGGGGGACCAGTCTGAAGGGGCCACCACCTGAGATTTCATGGGAGCCACCCACGGCCTTCCAGAAGCCTCAATCTACCCAGGTAGCGATAGTCACCCAGAGACGTGGGGCATTCTGGGTCGTCCAGACTTTGTGCGATTTTCCCTTTGCATGCTGCCCCCCCGAAACATAACCCTCACGTAAGTTGTGAGGCTACTGCCTGCCTACATATATAAATCTAGCTCAGACCTGCCCCTTCTTGGAAGTTTTCAACATTAGCAAAAGCGCCTGGAGTTTGAGCGAGGCTAGGCCAGGCGCTCTGCCAGCCCCACAGGGCCAGGGGGCATTTCCCCCTGCCAGGGGGCATGGCGGGGGGGGGGGGGAGGCCGCTCCTGCACCTGTGGCGTTGTTCCGATGCCCCTTGTATCTCTTCAGGTACTCGGCTCCGTCGCTGTGGGACGCGTTGAAGAGATAGATGTCCTCGTCGTTGTAGCTGGCCACAAGCTCTGCAGCAAGACAGATTGGGGGAAGCTCAGTTGCATCTGGGAAATGGCAGGAGGGGAGATCTTTCTTTGGCCTGGGGGGGGGGGCGGGCGGGGGAGGCCGGCCAGCAGATTCTAAGACATCATGACCTCCCAGCCTTCACCAGGGAGGGGCGCACTGGGCCAGGGCAACCCCCCTCCTCACCCTGTTGCACCTCCTTCTCCGTGACACCCTGGAAGGTTCCTCTCCCAGTCTCTCCTGGTCAAGGGCTGTCCTGGCACCCAACACAACAGAAGATGAGCCCCCCAAGCTTGGTGGCTCACCCCCCCCCCTGGAGAGCTCCCCCTCTGCCCGATGTACCTGACCCATCGTGGCTGTAGACCAAACAAGTGATGTTGGCTTTTGAATCGCTGTTCACCTACGGAGGAATCGGGGAGCAGAGGAAAGCTCAGCAGAGCGCCTTCCCAAAGACCCTCCAGCCCCAGATAATAATAATAATAATCGTAATTATTATTATTATTATTATTATTATTATTATTATTATTATTATTATTATTATTATTAATATCCCTCCCCAGCCAAGACCGGGCTCAGGGCGGCTAACACCAGGTGTAAAAACAATTGATTGAAATATTGAAATACAACTTAATACAACTTAAAATACAGCATTAAAATGCAGCCTCATTTCAGTACAAACTCAAATCAAAAACTTTTGGGGGATGAAAACATCAAATATTCACCAAGGCCAACTATCCAGACTGGTCCTACGTGGGCCAGAAAAAAGCCAGGGAAGTCCCTAAGTAGGAGTTCCATCACAGAAGGAGAAAGGAAAAAAGAAGAGCGGGAGGGGATCAAATTGCTTCCAAGCCAAAGGCCAGGCAGAACAACTCTTCAGGCCCTGCGGAAAGAAATCAGATCCCGCAGGGCCCTGGTCTCATGAGACAGAGCATTCCACCAGGCTGGAGCCAGCACTGAAAAGGCCCTGCCTCTGGTTGAGGCTAATCTGACTTCCTTAGGGCCCAGGACCTCTAGGGTGTTGCTATTTATGGCTCTTATGCCAAAGAGCCATGTGGGCTGAGCACAGAGGCAGCTTTTGCACTTGGGGCAGGCAGGCCAAGATTTCAGAGAGAGGCGGTCCATAACAATCCAGCATCCCACTCACTAGCCAGCCCCTGTGACGACATGAGGCTGGACTAGGTGGGCTGATCAGATTCAGCAGCCAGGCGCTTCTTGTGCTCTTATGGACCCTCCAGCACCAGGGGCAGTCTGTCCAGATTGCTAAGCTGTTTGGAGCAACTGGGCACTGGGAGGACAGGAGGCTGGACTGGGCGGGTCCCCCTTGGCCTGACCCAGAAGCCAGGCTCTTTGGGCGCTATTTGAAGACTGTGTTCCTGCAACCAGAACCACCGCAGGGCTGGGGGACGAAGGGCAAAGACCCTGGCAGGGAAGAAGGAACATGGACCCCAGGAAGGCCCTTACCAGGTGGTGAGGGCAGAACTTCTTCAGCACCCCGTTGTTCTCGTTCTCGTTGATCTTCCGCTGGTCATAGACCCTGGGGAAATGCCAGAAGGGAAAAGGGGGTCAGATTGCAGTTTTAAGAAGTAACCAAACAATTAAACCCCTGTGTTGCAAACAATTATCAGTGATATCCGAGGCAACACGATGACCAAATACAACAATGCTAGGACAATATAAACTCTTTATATTATCTATACAGAACATTAAACAGTATGAAATATATGAAATATGCACTCTCTGCAAAACCAAATAAACATAAATCTTATAAATCTCTGAAAGTCACAAAATATGCACTCCTGATGGATTCTCTTGAAAACATAGAACCGAATAAACATAAGTCTTATAAGTCTCTGAAAGTCTTTGTAGACTACGCAAGTCTCTGAAAGAAGCAATGGGCGAGGTTCTTTATTTGGTTTTGCAGAAAGTGCATGTTTCATATATTTCATACTTTTTAATGTTCTGTATAGATTATATAAAGAATTTATATTGACATCGCACTGTTGTACTTAGTCATTATGTTGCCTTGGATATTACTGCAGTTTTAAGAAGGCACCATGCAAAGCAGCAGCCTCGTTTACTTCTACATGCGTCCCCCACTTACGAAGGGGTTATGTTCCATGCCCCCATGCGCATAACTGAAATCACGTCGCATGGGGAGCTCCCCACCTAATAGGGAAGGCGCCCGGGGAGAGGGGGAGAGAGAGACACTCATGGGTCTGCCGGGGCTGTTGCCTGTAAGTTGCTCAGGGCTGCTGCCCGGCTTCCCTTGCTCACGGCTGTTACCCCAGGGCTCCCCCCCTATCACAGGGAGCAGGTGGCTGAGAGCGACTTCCAGGCACCCGCCCCAAGCAAGGAAAGGCATGCCATTTCAATTCATTTATTTAAAAGCAAATAAGGCAGGACTGTATCGGGAGGTTTTTAATGACTGATGTTTCCTTATGTTTTACAGCCGCTTCAGGTTGCGTTTTTTGGGTTACGCACCCGCCAAAACCCGGAAGTACCGCAATGGATTACTTCTGCGTTTCGGCGGTTGCGCATGTGCAGAAGTGCTAAATCGCGCTTTGCGCATGTGCAGAAGCGCTGAATCCCAACCCGCGTGCGCGCAGACGCACCGCTGTGGGTTGCGAACACTGCGGGTTGCAAACGTACATCCAGCACGGATCCACTGTATATGCGATGGAAGCCGCCCAGAGTGCCTGGGGGAACCCAGTCAGATGAGTGACGTATAAATGATAAAATTATTATCCCTTTGCACATTGGCGAGACGTCCGCAGGGGGCACGGAAGGAGGGAGACGCGGGTGCCCAAGAGGGGGCCACAATGGACCCCACAACCAGCCAATAAGACGCTTCCCTCCCCTCAACCCCACAGGTCTCCAGAACCCCAAAGTGGGCCAATGCCTCCCCCCAACGCCAGCCATGACAACGGCCTCCCCTGCCTTCGCTGGAACAGCGGGGTTCTGTTAGACGGAGGGCAGGCTCAGTGGTCCCCGAGATGTCGCCTGGCGGGAGGGGTCTCACCTGACATACTCGTCTCTGCCCCCGACAGCAAAGTGGTGGGTGTTGGCCGGGTTCACGTAGATGGTGTAGAGGCCCACCTTCTTCTCCTTCTCTTTCGTCACCACCAGCTTCCTGAGGATGCAAAGCAGAGAGAAAGGGGAGGGGGCTTGAATTCACCTCAGTGGAAAGAGCGTCCTCACCCCCCCCCTTGCCAGGAGCTGGGAGAGACCAGGGTTCAAATCCCACTGAACCATGAAGTTCCCCAGTTGTGTCCTTGGGCCACTCACTGCCTCTCGGCAGAAGCTACCTCACAGGGTCGTTGTGGGGAGAAATGAGCTCCTTAGAGGAAGGTGGGATATAGAGATAGAAGGATAGATACCATATTTTTCACTCTATAAGACACACTTTTTCCCTCCTAAAAAGTAAGGGGAAATGTGTATGCATCTTATGGAGCGAATGCAGGCTGTGCAGCTATCCCAGAAGCCAGAACAGCAAGAGGGATTGCTCCTTTCGCTGCGCAGAGATCCCTCTTGCTGTTCTGGCTTCTGGGATTCAGAATATTTTTTTTCTTGTTTTCCTCCTCCAAAAACTAAGTGCGTCTTATGGTCTGGTGCACCTTATAGAGCGAAAAATACGGTACACACACACCTCCCCCCACAGCTTATGAGTCCTGATGGAGAAAACCCACCCGCCCCTTCAGGCTCCATCATGGGGACCCCAATGGACCCAGCCGTGTCCTGCTCAAACGTGGCAAGGAGTTGTTTCCTGGCTCCAGGCTTCAAGGAAGAGAACCAGGGAGGGGGGGGCCCTTCTGCACCAGCCCCAGTGGAGCCAGGAAGGCAGAGCGGGAGGAAGACAGCTGCCACCCCAAATGCTCGGCAGCCGGGGGGGGGGGATCTGAACCCAAATCCCACCTCCCCGGAGAAGCTGGGGCTAAAGTAGGGAAAGGGGCAGGAGAACTACTGGGGGGGGCAGGCCGAGAGTTAGAGCAACGAGAGGGGGCCCCATACACTTACGAAGCTGGCCGGTCTTGTCTCAGGTCAATGGTGAAGACCACGGCGTCTTCGCCAGCCGAGAGAAAAGTGCAGGGGGAGTCTGGCTCGAGGGCCAACTGAGAGAGAGAGAGAGAGAGAGAGAGAGAGAGAGAGAGAGAGAGAGAGAGATGGGCTGGTTGGGGGGGGGGAACTGCAGCGAGGCCTCCCCCCATCACCCCTTGTGTGCCCTCGGACAGCACTCCCTTGGGACCCGCTGCCCAGAAGCTGCCAGGCCAGAGCAACTTGAGGGCCAAAGACTTCCTAGCAAGATGGAGGCAGTGTGGTTGAGCAGCTCCCGGGGCTGAGAAATTGGAGCAGCCTCGCAGTTTGGGGAGCTTCTGGACCCGGCGCTGTCCCTTGAGGATCAGGGAGCCTCGGTGGCCAGAAGTGCCTTTGACCAACTGCAGCTGGCAGCTACGGCCATTCCTGACCAGGAAAGCCTGGCCACCCCAGTTCACACACTGGTCACTTCCGGACTGGATCACTGCAAGGCCCTCTTTGTGGGGCTTCTCTTGCACTTGACCCCGGAAGCTGCAGCTAGTGCAGGGTGCTGCGACACGGTTGCTGACAGGGGTGGGGCCTTTCCAGCATGCACCGCCCCTGCTCTGAGATCTGCTACCAGGTCAAGTTCAAGGTGCTGCTATCAGTCAATAAAGACAACCTGGGACCGGTTTACCTGCAAGATCACCCCACAGGTGCCCACACAAGCGCTTCAGTCGACAGAAATGGCACTACTAGGCGTGCCACATAATACCAACACCACGTTTATAAGAAGTCTATCATTTAGTGTGGCAGAACCTGCCCTTTGGAACTCCCTGCCTATTGATGCCAAGCAAGCACATTCACCGCCTTCTTTTCAGGGCCTGCTAAAAGCATTCTGTTTCGACAAGCCTACCAGGTGATTAGAAATTTAACCCTGTTTAAGTATTTCAACTTTTGCAAGTTGTACTGTTGCAATTCTTTTTATTTTATGGTTTCATCTTTTTGCAAACCGCTTTGAGACTTCTTCTTTTTTTACAATCAAGCAGTGTACAAATTTTTATGAAATAAAGAAAAATAAATAAAGCGGGGGAAATCCCCCTCCGAGCTATATAAAGATCCCTGAAGCCTTTTTGCAAGGCTAGGCTGCCATCCCTTCCCAGCCCTCAGTGCCGCTGACACCAGGCAGGGCCTGATCATTTGGGTCTCCTGGGCAAGATGGCACCTTCCA
Source organism: Podarcis muralis (assembly GCF_964188315.1). Classification (NCBI taxonomy): domain Eukaryota; kingdom Metazoa; phylum Chordata; class Lepidosauria; order Squamata; family Lacertidae; genus Podarcis; species Podarcis muralis. Next base: position 723,343 of record NC_135670.1, read on the forward strand.
GAATTTCCCCCGGCATCCGTGATGCCCCATAGCACCCCACAGCGCTGCTCCCTTCCTCATGAGCCCCGCATCAAACACTGGAGAGGGCTGAAAGAGGAAGATGGAGGGGTGCTGTTCTTTCCCACTTCCTCCTCCGTCTCTAAGGGGCTTTTCCCAAGGCTCACAGAATTATAGAGATGGCAGGGACCCCAACCTCATGCGATGTGGGAAACCTCAACTAAAGCATCCGTGACAGATGGCCTTCAGATCAATTCTACTGGGTCGAACCTTCCCCACCACCCGTTAGGGAAGCGAAGTGTGCAGATGGGCACAAGCTCTCGCCCTCTCGCTTTCTGTGCCCCCTCCCCCAGGACTCGAAGCCCGCTGCCCAGCTGCCCGGCCTCCCTCCGCCCCAGCCGGCCCACTCACCTTGTGCGACGCCCCCTTGTGCTGGGCCACCCGCTTGGTGGTCTTGCAGCACTGGGTGGCGGAGAGCTCAGCCACGCGGACCTGGCCGTCCCGGGCGCACATGGCGAGGGTGGAGTCCCCGCTGTTAGGGAGGAACTTGGCCTGGCAGGGCAGGAGAGAGAAAGAGGAGGCCCTGAGACTGCAGCTGATGGACAAGGAGACACACACACACACCCAGGCGCACACAAAATGACCCCGGAGTGACTCCACCCTCCAGCCAGCAAGGGGTCCTTCCAGGTCGCAGGAAGCGCAGCCGGGGAAGAGATGCAGAAAGGGGGGGGGGGCGGGGAGTTTGGTTCCCCAGGCTTTGAGTGACACCCAGGGAGGCGGAGCTCAGGCTTGCCCAGGAGCAGCTGCCAGAACAGGGAAGGCCCCTAGCAGGAGTGTGGGCCCACCCCCTCTCCCAAAACCCACCAATCAACAGACCAAATGCCTGGAAGTACTGGCTGACAAAGGAAGGGGCTCTGTGGGCTCAAGCCACAGTTGGATTGGGCCCTGCCCCACTGAAGAGCACAGGGCTCCCTGAACGTCATGGGAGTTGCACGGTTCTGAAACTCTAACTGGTGCAGAATTTGGTGGCCAGGTTGCTTACAAGGCGGTCTGAGCATACAACACCCATCTTGGCCAACTGCAGTGGGTGCCCGTTAAGTTTCCGGGCTCAATTCAAAGTGCTGGTTTTGACCTACAAAGCCTTATGAGACTCAGGACCCCAATATGTCATGGACTGCATCTCCCCATATCGACATGAAAGGTCCAGAGGGTGGCAGCATGAGCACAGGGCCTTTCCTGCAGTGGCTCCGGCACTGGGCGAAAACATTCCTCTTCACCCAGGTCTTGAGCTGCTAATCCATCTATGGCCTTTCATATTGCCTGCTCCCCCTTTCACTATTAGGTAAAGGTAAAGGGACCCCTGACCATTAGGTCCAGTCGTGACCGACTCTGGGGTTGCGGTGCTCATCTCGTTTTACTGGCTGAGGGAGCCGGCATACAGCTTCCAGGTCATGTGGCCAGCAGGACTAAGCCACTTCTGGCGAACCAGAGCAGCGCACGGAAACGCCGTTTACCTTCCCACCAGAGCGGTACCTATTTATCTACTTGCACTTTGACGTGCTTTCGAACTGCTAGGTGGGCAGGAGCAGGGACCGAGCAACGGGAGCTCACTCCGTCACGGGGATTCGAACCGCTAACCTTCTGATTGGCAAGTCCTAGGCTCTGTGGTTTAACCCACAGCACCACCCACGTCCCTCCTTTCACTATTACGATACTATGAATTCTTTGCTTTGTGCTGTAACCAACGAACCACAAGGCTGGGCGAAGGAGCCCCCCTCACCTGGAAGACGTTGCTCTTGTGGCCGCTCTCAAACTCCAGCACCGGCTGCCTCCGCACCCAGTCCCAGACCACCACCTTGAGGTCGTCGCTCCCGCTGGCCAGCCAGGTGCCGCGCTGGTTAAAGTGCAAGGTGTTGACGCAGCCCGTGTGGCCCTCCAGCCCGTACTGGAGCCGGAAGCGCTGCACAAAGACCTGGGCGCCGCAGGCCTCGTGGACGAAGCGGGCGCAGGAGCCCAGAGCCCTCTCCCGCAGCGCCTGCACAGCCCGCCAGCGCGGCCGAGGCAGCCCCGTCGTCTCCGAGGCCACCCAGTCCTCCAGGGCCCGCTCATCGTCCGAGGAGTCCCGGTCCCGGTTGGGACGTTTGCGCTGGGCTCGCCGGCGGGACCGCTGGGCCTCGGCCGCCTCCACCTCTTCTTCCTCTTCTTCCTCTTCCTCCTCTTCTTCCTCCTCCTCCTCCTCCGAGTGGGAGCGGTCGTAGGTGCGGTTCATCTCGTTGATGGAGTAGTGGCCCGTGTCGTCCATGCTGTCCGAGTCCTTCTCCTCCGCCGAGCTCTCTGTGTAGGTGCGGTTGGGCCCCACCTCGTCCCCCGTGAGGCTCAGGCTCAGGTCGGAAGCCTCGACCTCCACCCCTGAGGACGTCTCGTGGCCCTCCGTGGCGCCAGACATCTCCTCCGGGCTGCTGGATAAGCTTCCTGTACAGGGAAGAGAGGCAGCTGGTGAAACCGCAGGAAAGCGCCCTCCCCACCCCAGGTTTCCGTTCCCATCGGAGCCCCTGCTGGACTGCTTCAGGCAGCACAAGTCTGGGACCGCCCCCAACACCGCAGAGGTTTATCAAACCACAAGGGGATGGCTCAAGAAGCAGCAATAATCGTATACCCTTGAAAACACTCCTCTATTGGGGATGGCCGTCCTCTTCCACCAAGCGCACGGCTTCAGGAGGGAGGGAGGGAGGGGGCGCCTGCCAGATCAACTGAATCAACCCTGGCAATCAGTGGGGTGACAGGTGCCACAGCCACATCGCTCTCACATCCGCTCAAGATGCACCAACGGTCCTTTTTCTGGCATCCTGCCTACCCCTCTCCGCCTGGAGAAAACCACACCATGCTCGGTATGTGTGGATACTCACAGAACTGTAGGTTCTGTAGGGACCCCCCATGGTCATCTAGCCCAACCCCTGACAATGCAGGAAAACTCCAAAGGAACTGCACTGGATTACGGCCATGGCTCTAATGTGGGGCTACCCTCAGGGTTGGTCCAGAGGTCGCAACTGTGGAGAAAACCAACTGCCGGCATTTAACACCTGACTTGTGGGATTTGCCCTGGGTGCCGTTCGTCTAATGGGCCAAATTCAAGGTGCCGGTAGTAACGCATGAGGCCTTATACAGCCCAGCACTAGGTGAGCTGAGAGACCGCCTCATCCCTTATCCACACAGCAAATCAGGGCAGTCTGTGGGTGAGTTTCTCCTGCAAACTCTGAAGATCTCAGAAGCTGCTTCAGGCAGTAGCTCAGAAGAGCAGGGCCTTGAGAGTGACTGCTCCTGTTCTGTGGCACAACATCCCTGCCTAGGTGCCCACTTTTTGCCCCAAGAGGCTTTCCTCGCAGGATAAATGGGTCTTTGTCATGGCTATCCACTTGCTAGTCTTGTTTTAAACATCTTGAGCTGTTTTCTGCTACCTCCTGTGTCAATCAAGAGGGTGGTTTAGAAGGCGATTGATAAATCATTGTTTTGTTTGAAAGAGGGAGTCATCTCCACGCCGTCTGGGCTGAGTCAGAGTCCCAGCTCCTCAAGTCGGTCGGAAGAGCTGAGCAACCCAGACCTTGCGGGGACGGGGATGGGGGCTAACTCAAAAACCTTCCCCTTTGCTCCGGCTGCGGGGGAAAGCTGCTGAGGGAGGATGGATCCACTCCCTCGCTGCCAGCTGGATCCGCAGAGCTGCCAACACTCTTCCCGCCCACCCGAGACGCGTCATGCCGCTCTGCTTGTTTGCCCTCTGTGCCGCCAGGCTCCATCCGCTCAGCATGAACTCTGCTGGGGCTGACACTCAAGAACAGAGCAAGGCCGCCTCCTGCACCCGGCCAGGTCCGGCCAGCTCAGGACTCTCCGTCCTGACAGGCAGCAATGGCTCGCTGGGGTTTTAAGCGAGGAGATCTTCTCCAGCCAAAGAGGACTGGGAGTAAGTGCTCAGCTGTTGAGCTCCGAAGCTTCCCTCAGAAAATAAACATTCCCCTTCGCCCTGACTTGGCTGACACTGCCTTAAACTGTGTCGGGGTCTCTGGGCTCCACCTAGCTCACTGTTCTCTGCACTGGAAGCCAGCAATGGCTCTCTGGGGCTTCCCCAGCCCCAGCAGGACTGAACCCAGGACCTTCTGCATGCCAAGCAGGTGCCCTGCAGAGGAGCTACGACAGCCCTTCCCCAAGACAAGAGAAAGAGCCGCACGAAACTCAGGCCGTGTTTGCTGGGCAGAGGAGGGTGACCAAGATGACGAAGGGTCTGGCGACAAGGCCTTGGGAGACGGCGTGATGATGAAGCCTCGTGAGGAGCAGCCGAGGGAGCTGGGGATGTTTAGCCAGGAGAGGGGAAGGCTGAGGGTGGCATGGGAGCCATCTCCAACTCTCTGGAGGAAGACGGGGCAAGCTTGTTTTCTGCGGCTCCAGGGGAGGAGACAAGAAAGGAGATTCCGACTCAACGCTAGGAAGAACTTTCTGCTTGATAGTGGAAAGGACTCCCTCGAAAGGTGGCAGACTTGCCTTCACTGGGGGTTTTGACGCAGAGGCCGGGGAGGGGGCACCTGGATTCTCCAGCATTGCGGGAGGTTGGACTGGATGACCTTGAGGGGTCCCTCCCACCTCTAAAATTCTATGATTTGTGGGCAGGATGGCAGCAAATGGAGGTCTAGAGACAGAGGGGGGCTGCATGCCACAATTCCAGGGGAGAGGCCAGACTGTGCCCCAGATCAGCTGGAGGGGCAGATACAGCGGTACCTCTGGATGCGAATGGGGTCCATTCCCGGGCCCTGTTCGCATCCTGAAGCGAATGTAACACGCGACTGCACGTCTGCATGCGCTCGGTCGCATTTTGCCGCTTCTGCGCATGTGCGTGACATCGTTTTGAGCGTCTGCGCATGCAGCAAAACACGGATGCAACGCGCTCCGTTACTTCCAGGTCGCCGTGGAGCGCAACCTGAAAACGCTTAACCTGAAGCGTATTCATCCCGAGGTATGACTGTAACACAAGAGAGCTGCTTTGGGGTGGGTTTAGAAATGGGGAGTATGAGCAATGGGGCCCACTGGTTCGGTGAGGGGGACATACGCACCCCTGGGTGGGCACCTATTGCATTCCCCACCTCCAATGTGGAGCCAGATCCAGCAGCTCTCCAAGGACTCAGCTCAGGAGCTGCCGCCGCCGCCATGCAACTTGGGTTTCAAAACCCAGAGCCAAAGAGATCATGTTGCACTGCCCAGGCCAGGACACTACACTCAGGAGTGGGCGTGGGCAAAACCAAAAGGGAGGGCTTTTCTTTTCCCACCCCAGCCTTTGCGGCTCTGACTTCTCCTGGCGACTCTGCATCCACAACGGCCTGAAACACGAGCTCAGAACCTCTCTCTGGTCAAGCTGCGAGGAGTCCTGAGCTCACTGGACAAGGCGGGTGAGAAGGCTCTTCTCCTGTGTCAGAGACACACATTCAGGAGGCACTCCAGGGATGTGTCGGGAAGGTTTGTGGGACTCTAGCCCACACACAAGTTGTGGGTCTTGCAATTCAGGGGCCTGCAAGTCCAAAGCGACGTGGCTGGAAGCCACTGGAGAAAAGCACACCAAGAACTCAGGCCAATGTAAGTTTCAATAGTCCCTCCACCCTGCTCCTCTTACCGTTGGGTAAATCTGTTTTCCCATCCGTGCTACTTCCTGCGTCTGACATCGCGTTTTCTCGTGAATTCGCCCTGAGAGGTTCAGTAAAGAGAGAAAAGGAGGAGGCTGTAAACATCGGCGCCAACAAGGGGGACCCAACTGTGTGGAAGAAGCTGTTGGCATGGGGGTCAGCCTCTGCTGGGAGGAGAGCGGGGCCCAGCCTGCTGAAACTGCCCCCCAGGCAAGGCTAAGGGGTGCTGGCCCCCAGAGGCAGGCTGATCCCTGGCCCCAAGGAGGATCTGAACCCTCTCCTCCCTCCAGTTGGGGGCCGTGATATGTGCAAGGCTCCCCGGCCAAAGCGAGGGCCCCGGCTCCCCATTCGTTCCCAGGCCCCGATCCAAAGGCCCAAGGGGGGGCCTCGAAAGTGCTTGGGCCTTGTTTGGGGCCAGGGCATCCCCTAAATCAACTGGCCCACCAAGAACTTCACCTCGGGCCTTCCGAAAGCACCCTCTGAAGTACGCCTGCTTGAACTGACTAGTTGAAAAGCTGGAGCAACGGTTGCGAACGCGAGGAAGCCAACAGGAGCCGTGACATCGCAGCCATTCCTCCTGAAGCCCCCCCCCCCCGAGACCCTGGGCCCAACTGCCCTTCCCCAACGGTCACTCTGTCCGGCACGGAATGCAAAGGACCAAGGGGGCCTCCAAGCCTCTTAGAGCAGGACGCTCCCTCGGCACACACACAAACTCTCCCATTATTCTCTGATGAGCTCGTTTCCACCTAGGTGGTGGGGCAGCCAACCGCCCCCCCCCCAGCGCCCCTGGGGTGCCACTCCAAGCTCCCTGGCTGGGTCAGCAAAACTTCTCCCTCCCAGAAGCCTTCTCACACTCCGGTTCTCTCAGCAATAGAAACATGGAAGCTCCAGGCCAGAAGTTCCCAAAGTGGGGAGGGGGTGGCACCCCCCCTCGGGGGGCAGTGCGATTACCTAGAGGGGGCTAAGAGGTGCTAGAGGAGCAAATGACTTTTGGACTTTGAAAAGCTGAAATCACTGGATGAAGTCCATCTGTTTCGGTGAATCAATTAAGCCAGTTTCAACCAGATTTTGAATAAATTGTGACTGTTTTTATTGTGCCGTTACCTTCCTTAACAGGTTGTGCAAACCAATATTCTGAATAATACTTTTCTATAAGGCAGGGTGTATACTGGGGGTGAGTTTATGGGCCAAGGAGGTTTCAACCTAAAAACATTTTGGGTCCACTGACTGCTCTGAAGCTTCCTTCCTCATTCAAGACTTCGGATACCTAAGATGTGTGTTTGGAAAACATTGGAAACGCCTTGCTCAGGACTTCCTGTGCTGACCCACAAGGACTGCCCTGGGTCTCTCCTGGCGCCACCTGGAGGTTCCAGTGACGGCCGACTCTGGGACCTTCTGTCGGCAAAGCAAATCTCTGAGCTCATGAGCCTCCCCTGAAAGTGCCTCTTTGCACCCCGTCAGCTGTCACTTTTGCATTAGCACAGAGATGACAGAGCCTGGGAGGCAGAAAGGCAGAGGGCAGGCCCGGTGCCACCACCTCCTCCTCCTCCTGCACCCCCCATCCCCCCGCAGCCGTTTCCCACAGAGCAGGGGGTCAGGTGAGTCACCACAGCCGCCCATCTCATCTTCCTTCAACAGAGGCTCTGGTGGTGCAGACCAAGTACCAGGTGCCATCTGCAAGGAGACGCACACAGAGTGGAAGACGCAGGCCTGGCACTGCTCTTCACGCTCCCCAAAAGGAGCACAGGTCCCAGTTCCTTATCTGGGGGGGGGGGGGTACCTCTCCTGGAATGCCCCACAAACAGGTCCACAAACAGCAACACCCTAGAGGTCCCGGGCCCTAAGGAAGTTAAGATTAGCTTCAACCAGAGCCAGGGCCTTTTCAACACTGGCCCCATCCTGGTGGAACGCTCTGCCTCATGAGACCAGGACCCTGCGGGATCTGATTTCTTTCTGCAGGGCCTGCAAGACAGTTGTTCCGCCTGGCCTTTGCCTTGGAATCAACTTGATCCCCTTCTTTCCTTTTTCCTTTCTCCTTCTGTGTTGGAACTCCTATTTGGGGACTTCCCTGGCTTTTTTCTGGCCCACGTAGGACCAGTCTGGATAGTTAGCCTTGGTGAAGACTTGACGTTTTCATCCCCCAAAAAACGTTTCTGATTTGAGTTTCCATTGAAATGAGGCTGCATTTTAATGTTTTAATGCTGTATTTTAATCTTGTTTTTAAGTTGTATTTCAATCAATTTGTTTTATATTGGTTGTTAGCCGCCCTGAGCCCAGCCTTGTATGGGGAGGGCAGGGTATAAATAAAATTTATTACTATTACTATTATTATTATTATTACCTGTGGCCAACTCCACAACTTGCAGGAACTGCCTGAGAAGAAGGTGAAGGCAAGAACTCCTCCCCGCCCCCCGGGCATCTAACAACACAAGAATGTAAGACGGGCCTGGCTGCTGGATCAGGCCAAGGAGGCCTACCTAGCCCAGGCTCCTGTTCTCTCAGAGGGCAAATACCCCATGGAATCCAGATAGACTACCCCTGGACCTGGAGGTTCCATATGAACATCAGAAGAGCCTGGCTGCTGGATCAGGCGGGGGGGGGGGGGCGGACGATGACATCTAGCCCAGTGTGTAACCAGATGCCTCACAAAAGCAGGACCCGGGAACAAGAGCACCTTCCCTTCCTGCAGTGTCCAAGCAGTGGTTCAAGGAAGCAGCTCCTCAAGGCCAGGCGCTCTGAGCTCCAAGGCACAACTAGAAGTGTTGGTTGTTACCTGGAGAGCCCTAAGCGGCTATGAGCCTGGCTACCTGGGACCTCTGCATGAGCCAACCCGAGTGTTACATTCTGCCTCCGATGCCCCCTCTCCCACCAACATCTGAATGACCAGAGGGTAGCACCTTGCCATGCACCATATGCAAAAAACCCCAAAGCAACTGCACTCTCCTATATCTTGCTGGCCCCAGACACAGACGTCCTTCGCCTGAGACTTCCAGCATGCATCCGAAAACAGCCAGCTTTCATTCTTTCATTGCCAACCTGGTTTATGAAGAGGCAACACTGCTGGTGCTGTGTTTATTATACACAGTAGTACCTCCGCCTACGTAACCCTCTGGGATACATAAGCGGCAAACCCAGAAGTATTTTACCGGGTTTTGCCATGCACGCATGCACAGAAGCGGTCCTCCGGTTGCGAAAACCTCAGGATCTGGCCGGACCTCCAGAACGGATCCCATCCGCAACCGGAGAAACCACTGTATTGGATTTCATCCCGCTCATGTACAAAGAACGCTCCTGCATTTGCCAGCTAAGTAAATCCATAGCTGGCAGGAGAAGCACTAAGTTAAGCTATGAGGCATGGGGGATTTCTTGCTTGTTTTCTGAAATAAGAGGCCCACCAGCGATCAAGAGCAGACCGAGGGAGCAGCCCAGCTCTTTGGTGCCTGGCCATAAACTCTGGAGAGTGAGGGGTGGGGGTTAGCCTTCAGCCATTTCTGCAGGGAAGGAAGTTCGGAGTGAGGTCTAAGGGAAGTCACTTGGGCTCAAGAAGACGACAAAGGGCAGGAGGTATCGCCCGACTCTGAAGAGGCTCCTGCTGGCCTAATTGCCAGCGAAAGTGGCTAGTTTCTGGCTGATTCACCCTCTTCTACAGGCCGGGCTGTCACATGGAAATGAGAGTGAGACAGGCATCAGAGTTGCTGGCTGGGGGGCAGGTGACAGAGAGGCAGCACAGAGGAAGGCAAAGCAAGCATAGAATTGAGGGGGTGCCCAGCGTTCATTTAGTCCACCCCCGGCCCTGCAGGAACCACAGCTTCCACCTTCCCTGGTGAAAAACCATGTGGGGCAACACGTGGGGGGAATAAATGTTACCAACAAGAGCAACTGGCCCTTGGTTTCAACTGAAACTAATCCAAAGTCACAGCATCCGAAGACCCGGGACTCTTTTGAGCTGACCTGCAGCTCCTCCTTCGCCCCTCCCTCTTTTTGTCTGGGAGGGGGAAGGATCAGTGGAGCCAGTCGACCAATCCCCACAGTGGCTGGGGAAGCTGGGACCCTAGACAGCTTCACTCTGAAAAAGTGCCAAGGGAAAGCCCAGAGGAAAGCAGGGGAAAGGGAAGCTATGGCTTGCGCAGGGAGCGATTAGAGGAGGTGGAGGCAGCCCGGCTGAGGCCATGAGACATCCTGGCTGGGCCCCAGAACTGCTCATAAGCAGATAAGGGAGGGAACAGGCAGGAGGAGGGCGGCCACCCAAGGTCACTAGCCGCTCCGAGGGCTTTTGGCTGCTGGAAGAATTAAAAAGGCCCAGCCAGGAGCCCTGGCCTGAGCTGAAGGGGAAGAGGGAAGCATCACGCAAGGCAGCAGAGGCCAAAGCCATGCTCCCCTCCAGGTGTAATTCCCTAGGTGGAGTCAGAGCCGTCCCCTGTGCTGAGCCACTGCTCAACCCCAGAATCAAGGGCAGGTGGGATTCAAAGCCCCTCTCTCCCGAAGGCTCCCCTACCAGGGGACGTAGCAGCCTGAAATCCCTCCACCAGGCAGCTGGAGAGGGAAAGAGAGACAGAGATGGGAGGCTGCAGCTGGTCATCGCAGGGACGGGGAACATTCTCAGCCCAGGGGCCGCATTCCCTTCTAGGGAACCTTCTGGGGGCCAGAAGTCGGCAGGGTCAGAAGCAAGAGTGGGCAGAACAACGAATGCAAATTGACCTTTTAGCAAACATTCACCATGATCAACTCCTGCCCAGAAACCAATGTCCCCACTGTGGAAGGATGTGTGGATCCAGAATTGGCCTCCACAGTCACTTACGGATTCACTGTTAAGACCATTTTCATGCAAGATAATCTTACTCGGCTATGAGCAATCGTCAAAGACCTTCTACATGCCCACCCGTCTCTACCCTCCATGCAGGCAAATGAGAAGCATTACCAGAGACCCAGGGCATATTTCAGGCAGGCAAAGACACTCAAGGAGGATGCAAAGCACAGGTCAGTGAGGGCAGAGTCCCAGGGGCTGGACGGAGAGGTCTGGGGGGTCCCTGAGCCTGAGGTTCCCTATCTGTGCTCTAGGGAATAGTACCAGAGATTGCTTTCCCCCTCTTCGCTCCCAATTCCTTTTCCTTTTGTGAATTCTAGATCACAAGCCTGAGGACAGGGACTGTCTTATCACCAGTATTTGTAATTCACTCTGAGAACCCCTTTTGCTGAAGATTGGGATATAAATGCCTTGGATCCAATCTACGCTTCCAGGTGCCATAAGAAAGCTGCAGAGATAGCGCAGGATAGTGCGCACCCCCCGGAAATGATCTCTTTCAGCTTCTGCCTTCTGGAAGAAGGTGCAGGGTTAGAAAGACTAGGACTAGCCGCCTGAGAAACAGTTTCTATCCAAATGTGATTTTGGTTTTAAACGCAGTGTAAGGAGTCTCTATGGGAGTGTATTGTATTTAATTATGGGGTATCAGAGTTTTAAAAGGGACGCGGGTGGCACTGTGGGTAAAACCTCAGCGCCTAGGGCTTGCTGATCGCATGGTTGGCGGTTCGAATCCCCGCGGCGGGGTGAGCTCCCGTCTTTCGGTCCCAGCTCCTGCCCACCTAGCAGTTCGAAAGCACCCCTAAGTGCAAGTAGATAAATAGGTACCGCTTTATAGCGGGAAGGTAAACGGCGTTTCCGTGTGCTGCGCTGGTGCTGGCTCACCAGAGCAGCTTGGTCACGCTGGCCACGTGACCCGGAAGTGTCTCCGGACAGCGCTGGCTCCCGGCCTCTTAAGTGAGATGGGCGCACAACCCTAGAGTCGGACACGACTGGCCCGTACGGGCAGGGGTACCTTTACCTTACTATCAGAGTTTTTAGGGCGCTAACCAGGCTAGGATAGCTGGCTTGTGGGTTTTTGAATGTCTGATGTAGATTTTTTTCAATTACGTTGTTCTGTATGGGATAATGACAATAAAGATTATCGTAAAGAAAATCATAAAAAATAAACAAAATAGGGAGGAACCCTAGCAAAACATCACAGAATTCAACATCCACAGAATTAGCAGATTACAGAAACCATGCACTAACCTGGATGGCTTTAAAAAAGGGCAGGACAAATTCACGGAGGAGGAATTTGCGCCCACCCTCCAGAGTCGGAGGCAGCAGTGCTTCTGAATACCAACTGAGAATGCTCTTGTGCTCCAATCCTGCCTCTGGGATTCCCACTGAGGCAGCTGGTTGGCTGCTGTGATTACAGGACGGTGGACTAGACAGGTCATTGGCCTGAACCAGCAGGCTCTTCTTACGCTCATACGACTCTGACGCACGATTTGGTAAGAGCAGCACCACCAGTGGATAAAGGCCTCTGCATTGATTAAGACTGTATTTTCATTCCAACACAAGATGAACGCTCCCAATTTTGTAAGCGTTTAACTTGAAATAGGGACGCGGGTGGCGCTGTGGGTTAAACCACAGAGCCTAGGACTTGCCGATCAGAAAGTCGGCAGTTCGAATCCCTGCGACGGGGTGAGCTCCCGTTGCTCGGTCCCTACTCCTGCCAACCTAGCAGTTCGAAAGCACACCAGTACAAGTAGATAAATAGGTACCACTGCGGCAGGAAAGTAAATGGCGTTTCCGTGCACTGCTCTGGTTCGCCAGAAGCAGCTTAGTCCTGCTGGCCACATGACTCAGAAGCTGTACGCCGGCTCCCTCGGCCAATAAAGTGAGATGAGCGCCGCAACCCCAGAGTCGGTCACGACTGGACCTAACGGTCAGGGGTCCCTTTACCTTTACTTTAACTTGAAATAAGTTGGACTGATCAGCAATGGGGCTTCTCCTGAAGGACACACTTATCTGGGAGGGATGCCAGGCCACCCCCCAGCAGCACTGGACACCCAAAAGTTCTGCTCACTGCTCTGTACTCTTGGGCAGGGACTAAGGAACCTCAAGGCAGAAACTTACCTTTCCCCGACTCCCTTTTCGAGCAGAGTAGATCCAGGAGCTCTCTGGGAACTGGCGCTGTAGAACTGACGTCAGACTGGGGGAGAAAGCAGAAGATGGAATTTGAAGTGAGGTGGTTTCAATCCTGCTTTTCCTGAAAGGTCTCCACATTAGTGCAAAGGATCTCTTTAGTACCAGGGTTAAGGGCGGCTGGTGGAGAAACAGGTAAACAGTCACACATTTATTTGTGTGGAGTTGCCTCTCTCAGCTGGAAGACTCCTCCTGTATTGCAGGAGGTTGGACCAAATGGCTCTTTGGGCTCCTTCAAAAACTACAATTCTTTGATTCTATGACTTTCAAGGCTCAGGCAGTTGATGGGCCACCGATGATGCACCTTAGCACCCCTGTTGCTACAGGGATCAGAAGCGGCTGTGAGAGCCCGTTTTGCAAATGAAGACAGGAGGAGAAAGTTACAGGGAGTGAAACTCATACATATAGTTAGAACGAGTCTTGTGGCACCTTAAGGATCAATAAATTCACAGCCACACCTAATTTATCTCAGTTTTATTTTGCCCGTGCACTAATAAGTTTGGGGTAGCAGATAACGGATTCTCTTGCTCCCTCTTCCTTTCTTGAGACTTGCTTTCACTGTTGCATTGCTTTGAACTTTTCCCTTTCTTAAGCGTAAAAGCAACAGACGCAAACACACAGTTTTTATATACAAGCATGTGCAAGCAAAAACATGCACGTTTAAGTATCAACGCTCACTTATGTAAGAGTGGCTGGAGTAACCCGATCAGATGGGTGGGTTATAAGTGATAAAATTATATTATTAATACTCTGGTTTCTCTTCAGATCATATAAATCTTTTGCTTTGTTAATACTATTTATCTGCACGAAACAGTTCAGTTCAAATGAACTAAAGGCCCCACTGAAAAGGCTGGAGATTTACTGCCTTCCAAATCATTTGAGATGCACATTTGTTTATTTTTAAAATAAATTGTATTTCAGAACTATTAATAGTCTGCTTGACATCCCCCCAAAATATTGAAGCAGGATGCAAAAGGAAAAGAGGCATGCAAGTCCCAGCAACCCAAATAAATCAGCATGAAATACATTCCGGGCTTCACAGGGGAACGTTGGACTGGCCCTCCAGTGGAAGGAGCCAGAGACCTCCTAACAGATGGCACCATTTGGTGCCACATAACTTATTTAGATATATACCGTATTTTTCGCTCTATAAGACGCACCAGACCACAAGACGCACCTAGTTTTTGGAGGAGGAAAACAAGGGGGAAAAAGATTCTGAACCTCAGAAGCCAGAACAGCAAGAGGGATCGCTGTGCAGTGAAAGCAGCGATCCCTCTTGCTGTTCTGGCTTCTGGGATAGCTGCGCAGCCTGCATTCGCTCCATAAGACGCACACACATTTCCCCTTACTTTTTATGAGGGAAAAAGGGAGTCTTATAGAGCAAAAAATACGGTAATCATTTTATCTATATTATAGTGTGTGTGTGTGTGCTTTTTATTGTATCCATAATTGAACTTTACAAAAAAGTGCAGTCCAAGAAAGACAAGGCATGATTATACAGTTCATGGAGTCTCAAACTGGCTGGCCTTGGGGGCCAGACCCTGCCTCTCAGCCTGACCCACCTCACAGGGTTCTTGTGAGGACAAAATGGGGAGGAGAGCCCTTCAGCTCCTTGGAGGGAAGAAGGTGGGATAGAAACGTGTAAGAAATAAACAATGTCACTAACATTTCATCCAGACCCAAAACTTTCCTGGCGCTTCCTTTGACTGGCATCATGGTAAGGATTATATTACACATCTCATACCAGAAATTTTTTTTCAAAGCATAGTATGAAAAAGGGGTTTGAAGATTCCTTTGGCAGCAATAAGACATACGTTACTTACATAAAAATTTATTTTATACACATCAATGGACAGCTCTCTCAATTTTACTTGTGTGTGTGTATACACACACACAGACAGACAATCTATCTATAATATTGATAGAGACAGATCTGGATAAATGTTGGGGCTTTGTTTTAAACAAGGGGATCCAGCCACGGTTTCTCCATCCCACAATGAGACTTGGGGGCAGCCTGATGAGCCTCATTCAGTCTGCACTCACCACCCGGAGGATGAGTCTCAAGTGCAGACCTCAAGATCCTGACTAATTCCATTAATTTTTTTCTTCCCCTCCCACCCACCTTCAGCTCCTCCAACTCCTGTTTCATTTAACAGCCAGTCTCCTTTCTGGTTAACTCAAACACTTGTCTGCTTTTTGTGACATTTTGGTTTGGTCCTGATCAAGATCCTGCCCAGGCAGGTGTGGACTGGGAAATTCCTCTTATGGACCAACAACTATTGCCTTCGGGCTTTGTACACTGCTGCTTCAAACTCTTGTAAGTCATCATATAAGAAAGTTTTCTCACCCTGAAAAGTGGGATATAAATCTGTTTATGTGTGCAGATCTGTGTGTGTGCATTCTCTCTCTCTCTCCACTCACACATATACAGATATACACAGAAGCAGAAAAGATGGCAAATCACAAACAAATGTGCCCCTAATTATTTCATATCCATGTACACATTACTAAATATATTTAATCCTAAATTATGCATTTTCATAACTTCCATGAAGTTGAGAACCATATTGTGGATTTCATTGGAGTGCAAGATTTGAAGGAATCTCTCTCACAGCTGGTCACACCTACCTCACAAGGTTGTTGTGAGGGGAGGAAAATTAGGGAGAACCATATTTTCTACTTTGGACTTCTTGGAAGAAAACTAAGGTGCTGATGTAGTAATAAAAAAACAGCACTGGGCTGAGAAAGTTCTGAGTTGTATTTAACAAAACAGTGGTTCCCAATTGGTGGTCCGCAGGCCCCAGGGTGGGGGGTCCACGTAACCCACCCAAGGAGTCCATGGCACCATTCACATAACAAAAACTACCTAGAGATACAAAAAAATTCAAAAGTAGGGGGATTCACGGATTGGCTTTTGAAAAACAAGGGGTCCTCAGTACTTAGCTAACTGGGAACCACTGAACTAAAATGTTAATGGATCTAAGTTAGCCATGCCCATTAATCTGCTTCAAATCCCTGTTCAGCTAGAACTCTCACCCATGAACTTTGGACTAGTCTCTCCTCTCTAGGCCTAACCTAACTCACAGGGTTGTTGTCAAAATAAAACAGGGAGCTCCTGAGCTCCCTGGAGGACAAAAGTGTAATGAACGAATAAAAAAGATAAGATAGGAAAAAATAATGTAAACAGACTTAAGCTAAAGATAAATACAATTAAATATGAATAGCTAAAAAAGGTAAATATAAACATATGATAAATAGAGAGAAATGATATAGCTAGCAGAAAGATAAAATATAAACGGACAGCTTTAGTTAAAATGGTAGAGATTACATATAGGAAGATATGTACAGATAAAGAAGACAGATGAATAGATAAACAGAAACTAGTTACAGGTAAAAAAAATTCCTTCCAGTGGCACCTTAGAGACCAACTAAGTTTGTTCTTGGTATGAGCTTTCATGTGCATGCACACTTCTTCAGATACACATGTGCATGCACACTTCTTCAGATGCACATGTGCATGCACACGAAAGCTCATACCAAGAACAAACTTAGTTGGTCTCTAAGGTGCTGCTGGAAGGAATTTTTTAAATTTTGTTTTGACTACAGCAGACCAACACGGCTACAAAAGAATTTCAGAAATACAGTGGTACCTCGCAAGACAAATGCCTCGCAAGACAAATGCCTCGCAAGATGAAAGGGTTTTTGGTTTTTTGAGTTGCTTCGCAAGACGATTTTCCCTATGGGCTTGCTTCGCAAGACGGAAACGTCTTGCAAGTTCGTTTCCTTTTTCTTAACACCGTTAATACAGTTGCGACTTGACTTCGAGGAGCAACTCATAGCACGTGGTGTGGTAGCCTTTTTTGAGGTTTTTGAAGACTTTGGTGATTTTTGAAGCTTTTCCAAAACTTTTCCGAAACCGTGCTTCACAAGACGAAAAATTCGCAAGACGAAAAAACTCGCAGAACGAATTAATTTCGTCTTGCGAGGCACCACTGTAGACTGGAAAGAGAAGTTGCTGAATTGCAACTTGCTACCAAACTTAAAACCATGGAGAGACCTGGTTTGAATAGAGACATTGGATTCTTATCTCATTATACATGATAAAGCTATTTTTGGCCACTTAACAGTCGTCAACAGGTTTACCACACCTATCAGCCAATCCCCCATTCCCACCCCCCTTCTGAGTAATACCCCTCCCCACCCTCTCCCTATATATAAGGATCCGGTGACTTCTGTTTCAGTGCATCTGAAGAAGTGTGCATGCACACGAAAGCTCACACCCAGAACAAACTTAGCTGGTCTCTAAGGTGCTACTGGCAGGAATTTTTTTAAACAGAAACTAACAGAGCTAAACAGAGGGAGGTGACATAGATAAACATAGATATCAGTGAATAAATATGGATATAAATACACAACAGAGACTGAACATAAACGGAGATAAAGTTACGAGGGCGGATGAAGAGAGAGACTGGCCCTGCTTAGAAACAGAGATGTATATTTTTAGGCTCCACCTCATTTTGGCGTCTGGAAGCGGCTGCAACCTGTTCTTAATATTATTGTGTTTTAATTGTTGTGACCTTAAGGCCAAGTGAATAATAGCAGCGGCCACGGAGAGAATGGGCAAAGAAAGAAACACAAGCCAGGGATGCAGAGGCGAAGCAGAAACGGGGGCAAAGGGGGCAGAGAGAGGCCAGAAGGAGCAGGGAAGGGAGGCAGGAGAAGGCGGGGCCCCCGAGGAACCCCAGGGCCACGAGGGGGGGGGGACTCCGAAACCGAGGAATAGAGATATATATAGAGGGGGGAGTCCCCTTTTCGACCCCCCCTCCTCTTGGGGGGAGGGGCTCTTCCTGAAAAACGCCTCCTCCCCTCCCCCACCCGCGTCTTCCTGCCCCCAGGAGGGGCGTTTTCTCAATCCATTTTGGGGGGGGGGGGTGACACCAGAAAGAAACCACCCTCCTCCTTTTTGCAGGGCAGCTTCTATGGCGAAGGAGGGGGGAGGGGAGCAGCCCCCCGTTTCCTGCCCTTCCTTCCCTTCCCCCTCCTGGGCCTTCTCGGGGGGGGGGGGTGTCTCGGTCGCCTCAGCCGCCCTCTCGGGGGGGGGGGGACGGAGGAGGGGAAGCAAGCGTCGGACCCCCTCCCCCCCTCACCTCTGGAGGCCGCTCCGCCTCCCCCTCCGCCTCCAGGCCGGGGGGCCACCGCCTCCGGCGCCGCCGCCGCCATGGGGCCGCCCAGCCGCCGATGCTCCCCGGACGCCGCCGCCGCCGCCGCCGCCGCCGAGCAGGGCTGTGTGTTTTTTTCCCTTTCTGCGCTTTACGGCCCCCCGACCACGACACTTTGCGACACTTCCCAGGCAACCGACCCCGGAGGAGGGAGGGGAACGCGCACGCGCGAGGGGAGTGCTTCCGGGTAGGGAGGGGAGAGGCGCCGAGAGGAGCGCGCAGAAGGGCTCCAGGGGGAGGGAAGGAAGGAGGGCCATAGAGAGGCGCGCCCAGAGCGGCAGCTCCTAAATAACAATCAAAACAATAATCAAAATATATCGTATTGTTTTATTATATAGTATAATATGTCGCTGATGTTCAACCACCACCACGATCAGGCTCCCCCATTTCAGGTTCCAGTCCTCCTTTCAAGGCTTCTAGGTTGCCTCCTGTGGCAGAGAGTTCCGCAGTTCAACTCTGTGTCGCCTCAAGGAGGACTTTCTGTTATTTGCCCCACATTCAGCTTCACAGAATTTCCATGAGTTCTCAGCTGTCCATGGAGGCGAAGGTCAATTCTGTGTCCAGGGCAGCTGTCTTCCTGCTCCATCTGGTATGCAGGATGAGACCCTGCCTGCCTGCAGACTGTCTCAACAGAGTGGTGCATACTCTAGTTATCTCCTGCTTGGACTCCTGCAATGCGCTCTACGTGGGGCTACCTTTGAAGGTGACCCAGAATCTACAACTAATCCAGAACGCGGCAACCAGACTGGTGACTGGGAGCGGCCGCCGAGACCACATAACACCAGTCCTGAAAGACCTACGTTGGCTCCCAGGACGTTTCCGAGCACAATTCAAAGTGTTGGTGCTGACCTTGAAAGCCCTAAACGGCCTCAGCCCAGTAGACCTGAAGGAGCATCTACACCCTAGGACTTGCCAATCAGAAGGTTGGCGGTTCGAATCCCCGCAATGACGGGGTGAGCTCCCGTTGCTTGGTCCCTGCTCCTGCCAACCTAGCAGTTCGAAAGCACGTCAAAGTGCAAGTAGATAAATAGGTACCACTCCGGCAGGAAGGTAAATGGCATTTCCGTGCGCTGCTCTGGTTCGCCAGAAGCGGCTCAGTCATGCTGGCCATATGACCCGGAAGCTGTACGCCGGCTCCCTCGGCCGATAAAGTGAGATGAGCGCCGCAACCCCAGAGTCGTCCGCAACTGGACCTAATGGTCAGGGGTCCCTTTACCTTTACCTATTCAATGTCAAGAAGATCAATATCCAAACCGTGGCCAGGAGTTTGCCTATGTCTGCTCCTTGATCATATGAACCTTTTCTAGCTCTGCAACATCCCCTTCGGAGGTGAGCCTGGCATCATCCGGCTCTTAAAGCAGGGAGGAAAAGGAGGAGGGAATTTCATTCTCACACAAAACAGGGTGTCCGGAGTAAGCCTTGACTTCTCTCTCTACACACACACACAGTGCTTCATCAAAAGAAAACGCAGAGAAGCGAAAAGAGGTCGAGGATCAGCTTTTCCACCTTTATTTTTAATAATTATCCTTACACACACACACAAACACGCCTCCCTCTGAGGTTCTGCCAGTCTCAGGAAGTAGAGCAGACATAAACCCCAGAGCCCCCCCCCCCACCAGTCCTGGCAGGGATGAGGATGGCGTCGCCCCCCCGACTGACCTCTCCTGGCTTTCTCTCTGGCCAAGCCCCAGTTCCCGGGGGCCCAGAGATAGAGAGGGGCAGTGTTAACCAGAGGGGCAGGGAGGGTTAGTATTGAAAAGTGGGGAGAGAGGGCACTCAGCAGCTGTTTGGGGCAGGGACGTTTTCAATGTCCCCCTTTAAATCAGTGCTTTCTGAAAATCGCCTCGGCCAGCATCCCCATTGGGGCTCAGGTGGGGCCGCTGGACACTCCCTCTTCCTCCCTGCCAGGTGCGGAGGGGATTCTGGTCCAGCGCCAGCACTTCTTGCGTGGCCCAAAACCGTCATAGAACTTCGAAGGAGCGGCGCCGGCCGGCTTCCAAAAGGCAGATTCCAGGGAACCCCAGGCAAAAAAAAGGAGGACCTGCTGTTACTGATAACTGTAGGCCTAAGACGGTGGTCCGTTGGCGGGTGCTGTCGCTTTCTCTGACCCCCCCAGCAACCCCCCCCCCCACACCTGCTTGGCTCCTTCAAGAGCCAACCAGGGGAGCAATTGACACACACACACAGCGGCTGAGCTCCATCTGTTAGTCGGTCCAGGGCAGGGAAGGAGAGGGAAAGAAGTGGGGGGGGGGTCTCTTGCACCCCCGCATACACACACCCACCCCAGGACCCCAGAGACGGCAGCAGCATGTCCATTTACATCCCTTGAGACTTTCTGAAAGCCTCTGACTTGTATCATCCTATTTGGATTTTTTCTTATAAAGTTCCCCCGCACACATACATATTAACACAGTCAGCCCAGCCCCTTTTAGGCACCTGGTGATTGAAGAAAACCAAAATAAAAGGAGGTGGGGAGGGGGAGAGAGAATCAGCCCCCCCAACCCCGGACACGGTAATGCCCCTCCGGGGACCCCTCTGCCACGTTCCTCCCGGTCCGCTCGTTCTGTGGGGTCACATTATCTGGCACTGGTCTCCTCCTCCCGAGCTGGCTGCGTCTGGCAGATTCATTCCCTCCAGGTCGAAGTTCAGGCCGGGGGGCTGCAGGAGGAAGAAGATGGAGAGAAGGGGGAGGTTAGCCGGGACCCCTGCATTGCAGGGGGTTGGACTAGATGACCCGCAGGTTGCCCTCACAACTGTGCCGTTCTATGGAATATTTCCTGTTGTGCCGGAAGGCAGGATGTTAACCAACAAATTGCAAGAAAGGCGATTCTGACTAACCCTGAGGAAGAGCTTTCTGAGAGCAAGAGTCGTTTGGCAGAGGAATGAGCCCCGTCTGAACGTTGGCGCTCCTTCGCTGGAGGTTTCCAAGCAGAGGTTTGTTGGCCACCTGCCAGGGATGCTTTCGCTGCGATTCTGGGGGGGGGGGGGGGTTGGACTAGATGGCCCTGGGGGTATCCCTTCCAACCCCACAATTCTCTGATTGGCTTGCAGGAAGGAAAGGCGTGGGCAGAATTAAGAAGGGAGCTGTAGTCCAACTACATCTGGAGGAATGAAGGAAGTGAATGCGGGCAGGACAGGGGAGAAGGAGAGAAAGAAAGAGAGAAAGAGAAAGAGAGAAAGAGAGGGAGGGAGGGAGGGAGGGAGGGAGGGAGGGAGGGAGGGAGGGGTCACCATCTGCCCCTGGCCCAAACTCACCGATTCTCCCGCCAGTTCCTTGGGGGGGTGACCGAGGTCTTGGAGCTGGAAGGCAGACAAAACAGGCAGCGGCGTCAGCAAGGGAACCATGGCAGGGGGCTCAATTTCCTGCCCTCCATGCCCTCTCCCCCCTACCCACCTGCTGCATGAGGTCCAGGACCATCTCGAAGCGGGCCTTGTGCTCCGTGTCCCCGTCGGTGGGCAGCTCGGCCTCAAACTGCTCGCAGATCCTGCCCATGATGCTGTGCTGCTCCTGGTACTTCTCGAACTGCTCCTGTGGCAGGGAGTCGCGGTGGCTCTGCAGCCACTCTGGGTACTGGGGGAGGAAAAGAGGGGAGGGTGGGCCAGGCTGCTCCTACACGGACCGTAGGAAGCCAGACTTGGGCTCATCTTCTTCAGGACTGTCAACACCAAACCGGTCAACTTTAGTTAGACCAAGGCCTAGTACAGTCATACCTCGAGTTGAATGTGCTTCAAGTTGAGTGCTTTCGGATTGCGCTCCGCAGCAACCCGGAAGTAACGGAGCGCATTACTTCTGGGTTTTGCCACTCGTGCATGCGCAGATGCTCAAAATGATGTCACGCGCATGCGCGGAAGCTGCAAAACGCGACTCACGCACATGCGCCATCGTGTCTTATGTTCTAGTCAGGATGCAAACGGGGCTCCCATTCGCATCCCGAGGTACCACGGTACTCCAACATCTTGCGTAAAAATATACCTCAAGAAAAGGAGGATCCCTCTACACAGCTTTCATAGACTTTAAATCTGCCTTCGATTTAATATCACGAGACAGGCTTTGGGAAAAACCAAGCGCCTCAAACATAGACAGATGTCTACTGTGTCTCTTCTGCAGTTTATACAAAAACACTTGGGGTTAGGTGTGACCGACAGGGCCATTTATCCAAGAAAATCCAAACCTCCCATGGCGTTAAACAAGGCTGCGTCCTTGCGCCTACTTTATTCAACTTCTATATTAACTCCTTAGTAGGAAACATGGAGAAAGAAAATGCTAGCCCCCTAAATTGGCTGGTACACCCCTCCCGGTTCTCTTATATGTGGCTGACGCAGTTCTAATTTCCTTCTCCTGTGTAGGCCTAAAAAAACTTCTAAGATCTCTCACTGTTTATTGTAATGCCGAACAATTAACAATTAACTATAGCAAATCAGAAGACAGGAGTGCCTGGCATGCTCTGGTCCATGGGGTCAGACACGACTAAACGACTAAACAACAAATAGCAAATCCAAAGTTATGGTGTTGTCTAAAAAAAGAATGAGACACAAATGGAGAATTGACACCAGGGGTAGGCAAACTAAGGCCCATGGGCCGGATCCAGCCCAATCACCTTCTAAATCCAGCCTGTGGTCGGTCTGGGAATCAGTGTGTTTTTACATGAGTAGAATGTGTCCTTTTATTTAGAATGCATCTCTGGGTTATTTGTGGGGCATAGGGATTCGTTCATTCCCCCCCCCCCAAAAAAAAATAATATAGTCTGGCCCACCACATGGTCTGAGGAACAGTGGACCGGCCCACAGATGAAAAAGGTTGCTGACCCCTGGTCTACACTAAGTGGGTCTCCAGGATTTCAGATGGGCATCTCTCGGACAGCCACATCTGGAGAAGCACTGAACCCGGGCCCTTCTGCTTGCTCTTTATCACTGAGCGATGGCCCTTTCCACGAAAAACGAAGCAGGTCCCTAGTCCTCATGGTTCTAAAGTTAAAGGGACCCCTGACCATTAGGTCCAGTCGTGGCTGACTCTGGGGTTGCAGCGCTCATCTCGCTTTACTGGCCGAGGGAGCCGGCGTACAGCTTCCGGGTCATGTGGCCAGCAGGACTAAGCCGCTTCTGGCGAACCAGAGCAGCGCACGGAAACGCCGTTCACCTTCCCGCCAGAGCAGTACCTATTTATTTACCTGCACTTTGACGTACTTTTGAACTGCTAGGTTGGCAGGAGCAGGGACCGAGCAACGGGAGCTCACCCCATTGCAGGGATTCGAACCACCAACCTTCTGATTGGCAAGCCCTAGGCTCTGTGGTTTAACCCACAGCGCCACCCGTGTCCCTCCTCATGGTTCTAGTGTTGTTTTTTCCAGGAATGTAGGGAGCAGCCTTACACCGAGTTCAGACCCTTGAGCCCACCTGCGCTCCTCTCCCGTCCCTGCTTAGGATGCCAGGGGCTGATCCTGGGACCTTCTGCATTCAAGGCAGCTGTTCTGCCACTGAGCCAGCCCCCCCCCCCCCGTGGTGGGCCCTTCCGCCTTACTTTCTCCGTGATCTCCTTCAGGGAGGGGTAGAGCACGTCTTTTGACAGCAGGTTCTGCATGATGCTTTGCATGATGGGCAGGAGGCTCCCTTCGCCGTCTCCTTCCTCCAAGCCGAGGCCTTCCATGGTCTTCGCAAGCTCCTCCTCAGAGACGCTGGAGTTCTGCGGGAGAAGGAAGGGGGGGCGGCTGTTAAGGAGGCCGGGCGAGGAAGCCAACGTCTTCACGGAAGGAAAAGGCAAGAGATGGCCTCTAGCCCCGCCGGCTACGTTCTAAGCCCACTGCCCCATAGGAGGCTTCCAACTCGGACGGTTTAAAAGAGGATCAGACAAATTCATGGAGGGAGAATCCTGCTCTGGGGGTTTCCCTCGCCAGAGTGCTGCATACTCTAGTTATCTCGCGCTTGGACTCCTGCCATGCGCTCTCCGTGGGGCTACCATTGAAAGTGACTCGGAAACTGCAATTAATCCAGAATGCAGCAGCCAGACTGGGGACTGGGAGCGGCTGCTGATACCATATAACACCAGTCCTGAAAGATCTTCATTGGCTCCCAGTACGTTTCCGGGCACAATTCAAAGTGTTGGTGCTGACCTTGAAAGCCCTAAACCAGGCATAGGCAAACTTGGCCCTCCAGATGTTTTGGGACTACAACTCCCATCATCCCTAGCTAACAGGACCAGTGGTCAGGGATGATGGGAGTTGTAGTCCCAAAACATCCGGAGGCCGAGTGCCTGCCCTAAACGTCCTCAGCCCAGTAGACCTGAAGGAGCGTCTCCACCCCCATCGTCCAGCCCAGACACTGAGGTCCAGCTCCAAGGGCCTTCTGGCGGTTCCCTCCCTGCGAGAAGTGAGGTTACAGGGAACCAGGCAGATGGCCTTCTTGGTGGTGGCACCTGCCTTGTGGAACGCCCTCCCATCAGATGTCAAGGCAACAAACAACTATTTTACTTTTAAAAGACAACTGAAGGCACCCTGTTTAGGGAAGTTTTTAATGTCTGACGTTGTATTGTTTTTAATATTTGGTTGGAAGCCACCCAGAGTGGCTGGGGAAACTGAGCCAGATGGGTGGGGTATAAATAAATTATTATTATTATTATTATTATTATTATTATTATTATTATTTATCAAAAGTGGCCAGCTGGGAGCCCAAGTGGGACCCTGAGCACAACAGCAGCTACGCAGTTCCCCGCCACCTGTTATTCTCTGGTAGATTGCTCTTGGGCATGGAGGTTTTGCTATCACAGCAGACCTCCGCATGGCGATCCTGGCCTTCTGGATCAGGCCAGCCTCCCATCTAGTCCCAGACTCCTGTTCTCACAGCAGCCAAGCAAATGCCTCAAAGGGAATCCCACAAGCGGGCCCTGGGTGCAAGAGAAGCAGCAGCCCTCTCCCCGCTTGCAGTTAGAGCAGCAACTGGGACAGACGTTGACGAAACGAGGTCTGCAGAGTGGATCCGCCACTGGAAACGCAGAGGAAGCGTTTCGGAGAAGCCAGGGAGGCGGAAAGGGGTTCAGGGGTTTACCTGGAGGTCGTCTGCGTTCTTTGCCAAGCCGCTGAGCGTCTCTTTCAGGCAGGAAGTGAACTCCTGCTGGGAGTTGGAGTCGCTTCCTGCAAAAAAGCGAGGGAGAAAGTGTTTAAGAGACCCCAGGAGAGGAAAATGCATTTGGTTTTAAAATGAAAAATATTATTTCTATATTTAGACCACTTCTATACCACTTAATAAGTTTTCTTAACTATATCAATCTCTTAAGTGGTGTACGAAAATCTAAAGCGATGACTAACAACTTGAACGACAAATGTTACAAAAATATAAAGCCACACACACATTTATATACGTAATTCCTGAGAAAGTTGAAGCAGTTTTAATCTGATCTGATATTTCAACTTATGTAAGTTTTAAAGCACTGTCGTGATTTTTTTCTCGATTTTACTGTTTTATCTTTTTGGTAAATCGCTTTGAGCGTTGTCGTTTGTTTACACAATCAAACAGTGTATAATTTTTACGAAATAAATAACCCAGCGTCAGTTCCTTCCACTTCTGACACACCTGCCCTCTCGGCCTCTTTGCTCTCACCCAGGAGCCTGAAAAGGGATGCAACCTCACCGCTCCCCGTCTTTATTTTGAAAGGGCTCCAGAAATCCTGCAACGGGAATTTGGAGACCCCAAGGGCCTGATGCTCGCTTGAGGCAAGAAGGGGTTCCCACAAAACATCCATGAACTGCCATGGCAAAGGTCGCAATTCTGTGCTGAGTTGCCCTGGTGCCCCCAAATCCATCCGTCGGAAAAGTTGCTTGAAGTCGAGCAATGCTGGCATTCTGACTCAAGGTCAGGAAGAACTTTCCAGGGGTAAGAGCCATTGGATAGAGGAGCAGGCAACCTCGGAAGGCGGTGGGCGAGATCTCTTTCAGAGGCTGGATGGGCATCGTGCCAGGGAACCTTTAGCTGTGATTCCAACTGTAAAGGTAAAGGTAAAGGGACCCCTGACCATTAGGTCCAGTCGTGGCTGACTCTGGGGTTGCTGTGCTCATCTCGCTTTACTGGCCGAGGGAGCCGGCGTACAGCTTCCGGGTCATTTGGCCAGCAGGACTAAGCTGCTTCTGGCGAACCAGAGCAGCGCACGGAAACGTCGTTTACCTTCCCGCCAGAGTGGTACCTATTTATCTACTTGCACTTTGGTGTGCTTTCGAACTGCTAAGTTGGCAGGAGCAGGGACCGAGCAACGGGAGCTCACCCTGTCGCGGGGATTCAAACCGCCGACCTTCTGATCGGCAAGTCCTAGGCTCTGTGGTTTAAGCCACAGCACCACCTGCGTCCCCACATACAGTTCTGCAATTCTACGTGTAGCAACAACAACAGCAGCTCTCCTGGCCAAATTCTGTGCGACTGCCATAAAACTTAGGGAACAAGCTGTACTACCCAAATGATTAAGGTTTTAAATGACAAATTTAGGTTACATTTTAGTGATCAAGATTTAATGTATATTTTTAACTGCCACTATATCCGAATTGTCTCTGTTATACCCAATTGCAATTCAATGTATTCCTGCTGTGTTTCATGATTTTCCTGATATTGTAAGTGAGCCAGAACTGGTCTGTGGCCATAATAATAAAATTCATTCATTCATTCAAATTCAGCTCTCCTTCGTTGGAGGTTTTTAAGCAGAAGTTGGAAGCCCACACAGCATTTTCAAAGCAACACCATTTTGAACTCACACATCTGAGGCTGCGGTTAGAAAATGCATGGATCTCTTTGGGGCGTCGAGGGATTTTTAGCTAACCAGTGAGAGTCCGTGTGTGTGTGTGTGTGTGTGTGTGTGTGTGTAGGTGTGTGTGTGTGTTTTGAAGAGCATTCTTCTCAAAGAGCCCCTTTCAGGGTGTCAGTTTTAACACATATTTTTTATTTAAATAACAGCATAGCGGTAAGATCTCTTGATTGATGTAAAGCAGCATGAAAGGTGCTGGGTCTAATGTTCAGATGGAGGCCTCCTAGCTTTGATTCATAAATGTGTGATGCTTAAGGTGGGTGGGAAAGCACCCCCACATTTATTTTGAGACGCGCGGAAGTCTTCGTTTTGAGAAGGACGGGGTGTGAGTGTGGGCTGCTGTCCTCCAGAGACGGCGGCACTGCACAACATTTTGGGATGTTGTCTCATGGAATTGTGGAGTTGGAAGGGAGCCCCAGGGCTCATCTAGTCCAGCCCCCAGCAATACAGAAATTTCAGCTAAAGCATCCAGGGCTGATGGCCATCCGACCTCTGCTTAAAAAACTCCAAGGAAGGAAAGTCCGCAACCTTCCGAGGGAGACCCTTCCACTGTTGAGCAGCTCTTACTGTCAGAATCTCCTTCCTTGTAACTTGAAGCCCTGGGTGCGAGTCCTGCCCTCCAGAGCAGGAGAAAACAAGCTGCTTCCATTTTCCATGTGACAGCCCTTAAGATATCTGTTCTCCAGGCTAAGCTGTCAGGAGCTTGTCCTACACTCGAGTAGGACCCTGGCAGAGACACATGCCCGACTGGCATGTTCCTTCCCTCCTGGTCGATCATTTGGGAGCTTCAAAATCTTTCTTCAGCCTAAACATCATAGCAACTGATGCCAACTGACACCGGTACAGTTAGGGATCCGCAGAGTTTGCACATTTCGCTTTACAGACCTCAGCAATTCAGCATTTTGGTTAATCTATTTATATATAAACAGACACGGAGCACTGCAACATGGCTCCCTCTCTCTCTAGCATCAGACAGCAAAGAGAAAAAGGACAAAGGACAATAGTCCCACTTCACGGAACACAGGAACACAAACATCCTGTCTCCGTCACTTCCCACTCGGTGGAGTCAAAACACATACCGGCATGTGATAGACAACAATCCCATGACTGCAATCACGGAGCAGGAATTCTAACATCCGCAGCTCCCTCAACCGTTCCTTAGCTTCCAGACCCTTGACCATCTCAGTCACCCTCCTCTGTACACGCTCCATCTTTTCAATATCCTCCTCCAACGGAGGTGCCCAGAACTGGACACTGGACTCCAGGAGGGGTCTGACCAAGGCAGAATAGAGCAGGATTATCACTTCCCTTGGGATGCAGGTGGCGCTGTGGGTTAAACCACTGAGCCTAGGGCTTGCCGATCAGAAGGTCAGCGGTTCGAATCCCCGCGACGGGGTGAGCTCCCGTTCCTCGGTCCCTGCTCCTGCCAACCTAGCAGTTCCAAAGCATGTCCAAGTGCAAGTAGATAAATAGGTACCGCTCCGGGGGGAAGGTAAATGGCGTTTCCGTGTGCTGCTCTGGTTCGCCAGAAGCGGCTTATTCATGCTGGCCACATGACCCGGAACCTGTACGCCGGCTCCCTCGGTCAGGAAAGCGAGATGAGCACCACAACCCCAGAGTCAGCCACGACTGGACCTAATGGTCAGGGGTCCCTTTACCTTTTTATCCATTCCCTTGATCTGGGCACAGACTCTTCTCTTTCCAGCAATGCCCAGCTGGAGGGAGCAAGTTCAGACCCTGCCTGGCTCTCCCCTAAGAAGAGGGGCGAAGAAAGAGGAGCTCAAGAAACTCCCCAAAAGCAACTCGCTCACCGACTCTGCCTGCTGCTTCGGAGAGCTTCTGGAACTGCTCCACCAAGTGGGGTTCCTCCTCGGCCAACTCCTTCATGGCCTTCTCAAACTCAGCAGTGGCCTGGGAGGCCAGTTCGCTATCGAAGAGGTCCTGGAAGAACTTCTCCTGCGAGGCGAAGAGGGAATCCTGGGAAGAGAAAAAGCGAAATGGGTGAGACGAGGAGGGGGGCTCAGCACCCCCTGGATTTAAGCAGACGGGACGCCCTGAGTCTTGCCCTGACCGACCAACACGAATAGCCCACAAAACATTTGCCCAGGCAGCTGGCGAAGTCCAGGGCCAAAAGGAAAATAAATAAATCTGTTCTTAAGAACTTTCCTGTCCTTCACTAAGAAACCAGAAGCATTTTTGCTTGGCATTGTAGGGGAGGATATTAACAGACAGGATGATCAATTGTTTTTATATGCAACAACAGCAGCAAGAATATTTATTGGCACAAGAATGGAAGCAAGAAGAATTACCGACGAAAGAAGAATGGCAAATGAAATTAATGGACGATGCAGAATTAGATAAATGAACAGGAAGGATTCGAAACCTGCGGGATCAGAGATTCTTGGAGGACTGGAGTAAATATTTGAACTATTTGAAAAGCAATTGTGACGAACAGATTATGCTAGTAGAATTGCAAGAAGTTTTGCAAGGAGGACTATGCTAAATACTGCAGAGATTATGAAGAGAATTGTTAGTTAAGGACAATTAAAAGTAATAAGAAATTAAGAAATGCAGAACAAGTGATAAAGAACGGAAAATCTTCAGAGGTTGTTGACGGAAGTCTAAATTACTGTATAAGATAAGAAGTTATGTTAAATGATTGTTGGAACTTATATGTTAAAAAAATTAATAAATATATATATAAATATAAAATAAGAACTTTCCTGTCCACTTGCCTGGAAACAAAACTCACTCGCCAGAGGAGAGCATGGCCAGGAGCTATTTAGGAGCTCAAATCAGCGCCACACTTGGCCCTCTCTGACATCCACACAAGTTCTTGTGTGGCCTAACGGGCCCATTTTACAGAGCGGGAACTGCAAATGGTTCTCAGGGTCAAGAAGCTGTGGGCCGTTCCAGCAACGGGGAGAAGAAGCAGCGGGCAGTCAGGGGTCCTGTCCATGTGCGACCCTTGACCCCTGCTGAGACAAGACCCCCAAGGTCCGTCTCCTTGGGAGCAAGGGGGCTGCCCTCTCTCGCCCGGCTGCCCCACACATCCCCACATTCCCAGGGGGGCGCTCAGGTCGCCTGCCCTACCTTGGCAGCATCTCCAGGCGACTTCTCAGAGACGCTGCCGTCCCCGACGGAGGCAGTTGAAGGGGGAGGCGATGGGACTGGCTTGGCCTTGTCAAAGTCATCGAGGGCACCTGGGGGGGGAGAGAAAGAAGAGTGATGATGCAAGGCAGGGGGGGGCATTATTGAAACAGCTGCCCCCTCCCGAGGGAGCAGACGTGAGCAGGTATGCCGCCCTGAGCCCGGCTTCGGCTGGGGAGGGCAGGATATAAAGAAAAATTTATTATTCATTATTTATTATCTCCCCAAAATCCAGAAGGCAAGAGAGGGGTTTCTTTGCTGGGGGGCCCAGGGGGGAGGAATTTCCCCAAGGAAAAGGCCTTTCTGGGGGCTTCCCAGCACACAATGGTGTTTCCCAGTGTTTCCCAAAGGGGGCGATATCACTCCCTGGGGGGGGGGGACGCTGTAATGATCCAGGGGGCGGGAGCAGCAATTGGAGGGGGGGAATTAAATAAAAATAAGGGAGCAGTGGAAGAATAAAATTTTGAACAACCATCTGCACACATTTCAGCTGTTGCATAATGACGCTGACTGATGCAACATAAAGTCACAGTGATTATTTTCCAAATAAACACACAAAATGCAAGTTTTATAACGGATCAGCGGCCGAGTTGGCCGAATGTTGCCACGTTTTGATAAATAATTTATAATTTCAAGCTCCAAGGTGCCTTATTTACAACATCTTTCTTTTTTCCTTTCCTTCTCCTCCTGCGATGAGGCTACATTTTAATATTTTAATGTTTCAATATTTTAATGTTGTATTTTAATTTTGTTTCTAAGTTGTAATCATTCAACTTGTTTTTATTATTGCATGTAAGCCGCTCTGAGCCTGGCCTTGGCTGGGGAGGGTGGGGTATAAATAAAAATTATTATTATTATTATTATTATTATTATTATTATTATTATTATTATTACGTTGCAGGACGTTGTATGGAAATATAGATACATAAAAGAACACACATTTGTCACTGCTGCATTTCTCTCTTCACTTAAAGTAGGCAAATTTAATGGCCAAATCCGCTTCCAATCTCCGCCCAGATCCTGAGCAGAATCTCCTTTCCAGACTCCACCTGGGAAGGAAGGAGCGAGTGCGAGGAGGCATTGTGGGAAGCGGGGACCCGGAGGCCAGGATCCTGCCCCTACTGAGCTCCAGGCAGATCCTGGCTCCAGTTTGCCTAAGCAAAAGCGGGTTTTTAAAAAGGACGGAAAGCCCAAGCGTTAAATCTGGCAGGGCTGCGAAATGACAGAAAACCTGCAAGGATCCTCTCCGACACACTCAAGTCCTTACGAAAGGAGATAAAAGTTCAAAGCAGTGATGCAACTGAAAGAGAGAACCACCTCCAGACTCTCTTGCCTCACCCAAGAGGATCACCTTGCCAGCCTTGCGTTGAGCAACAACAACAAGCCCTGCTGGATGAGGTCCTGGGAAAGGCCCGGGTTCCAATCCTGCCACTCCGCCAGGGAGGAGTGTGACCGCTGCCTTTCAACCTCACAAGGTTGTCGTGGGGATTAAAGTGGGGGGGGGGCAACGCACGCCACCTTGGGGGAAAGGTGGGTCAAAATGTGCCCCACAGCAAAACGCGCATTGTATTATTATTATTTTTGCTATTTATGTATTGATTCATTTGTTTCATAAAATCGATATACCACTGATTGTGTTAAAATAATTGATCCTCATAAAGAGCAAAACAATAAAGTTATCGGGGGAAACAGTTAAAAGCAGCTGTTGGAAACATTCAAAAAATAATTAAAATCAACAATCAGCTAAAAATTAAGACACATGTACCGACGAAAGAAGACTGGAGGACTATGCAGAACTAGATAAACTAACAGGAAGAATTCGAAACCGGCGGGACCAGAGATTGACAGAAGACTGGCATAAATTTACGGACTACCTGAAAAGCAGTTGTGATGACCAAATTACATTTGTAGGTTTACAGGAAGTTTTGTAAGATTAATAATTGGAATTATTGCTTTATTGCATGAAAAGGATGATGTTAGTTATGATAATTAAGGCAGTATGAATTTAAGAAATGAAGAACAAATTATAAAAATGGAAGATCATCAGAGGTGCTGATGGAAGTCCAAAAAAATTGTATAAGAGATGAAATTTTGTTTTTTGTTTTTTAATAATTTTTTTATTAAGGTTTTCAAAGTATTACCAAAAAAAAAAAAAAAAAAGGAAAAATACAAAATAAAAGCAGTTAAAAACAGTTCAGTCTTTTCATATCTTATTTTTCATTTGCCTGTTCCCCGGACCTCCTCACACCTCCCTTTTTTGTATCCAATTCAATTGGTAGCTTCAGCAAATCCTTTCCCTCTTTGTTTTTATCCTTGTTTTATCCTTGAGATGAAATTTTGTGCAATTAATATGTTTGAAAATTTTATATATATATATATATATATATATATATATATATATATATATATATGACACATGTAAACATTCTGCATATCTGGATAGTCTTGTTTAAACAAAAATGTTTTTATCAGGCGCTGTAAAGAGTACAGCTAAGGCCCCGTCAAGAGGCAGGGAGTTCCACAGGGTGGGTGCCAACACACTAGGACGCTGGTTTCTTACGGATGCAGAATGGGTGCCGTGGGGCACCTGCACCAGTGCCAGCTCTGCAGATTGTGTTGATTTAGCAGAGCGGGCGTATATGGCGTAAGATGATCTCTGGTCCCAAGCTGCTAAGGGCTTATATTGTAATATCCTGAATTTGTCGTGGCAGCAAGAAAGGGCAAGGCACAAAGTCGTGAGTGCCAGGTGCGAATGAGCCCCCAGGCAGGAGGGTCACCTGCTGCCCCAGAGGAGCCCGAGGGCAGCCTCACCCCCCTGCGCCAGCCCACGCAGAAACCCTAGACCTGTGGAGTTGCAAGGGACCCCCAAAGGTCATCCAGCCTCACCCGCTGCAATGCAGGAATCTCAGCTAAATCATACATAACACATGGCCACCCAACCTCTGCTTTAAAATCTCCAGGGGGAGTGCGTCATGTGGGGATGGGAAGAGGGGGGCACTGTGCCCAGCAATGGGGGTCTCTGCCCACTCAGCCAAGAGGGCATTTATTTTAATTTGGGGAGGTGGGGCAGGGTATCGACTCTCCCTGCTGGGACACGTTATGAGAGACCTTCCCACGTGCATACACACATATACAGGCTTCTAAGCAGGGAGGGGGGAGAGAAATAAGCAGCATATGGGGCAGCCCCCCTTAGGGAGAAAATGTGGGGAGAGTCTCTTTAAAGGCCCCGGCAGCGGGGATTCTCTTTGGGATGTGTGAACAGGGGAGGCGTGGGGGGGGTGGGAGTCAACCCCCGTGTCAGATCCTTTGGGGGGAAGGTGGGGGGTTGAGGGGGGAGCCTCTCCCCCCATCTACACGCAGCTGCCCCCCAACCAGCCGGGGAGGCCTGGCAGGCGGCAGCCCCAAGGTCAAGGTCCTTTGCGGGGAGGCTCTCTTTCTCCCTGCCCCCCTGCGGGGTGGGGCAGAGCCAGACCCTTCTCCCCCCACGGCCTGACACGCGTGTCGCCACCCTGATCGTGTGAACGGGGGTGGGGGGGGAGGGAAGAGGGCAGTTTCGGGGCGGGGCTTGGGTTTGCGTGGGACTTGGAGGGGGGTCCCCCTCCAACCCCCCACCCCACCCCGGGGGTCTCCCCCTTCCTTACTCTCGAGGAGCTCCTCCAGCTCCGCGTCCTGCGGCTGCTCTTGCGGGGCGGGCGCCGCCATGTCTGCCGGGAGGGAGGCGGGGAAGCCGGGCAGGAAAGCGGCTACGAAGCCTCGGCCTCCTCCGCCTCCTTCTCGGGCGGAGCCAGCCGGAGCCTCGCCTTCCCTTCCGCTCCTCCGCCCTCCGGGATCGGGGCCCTTCCGCTTCTCCGCGGAGCCCAATGGGTCTACTCTGAGCAGGGCTCAGCTTCTCGTTGCGAGCCTGTTGCAGGAATTTGTGCATAGGGGGGTGTTTGGGGGGGTTGCCCCTCCAGCAGATATCCTGCACATGCAGCCCACTACCAAAACCAGCACCATCACTTTTGTGACTTCTCCCCACAAAACACTTCATCACAGTTTCTTCCTATCCATTCAAAGGGCCTTTGCTGCACAATACCAAATGTAAGAATTCACTGATCAATGTATCTGTGTACTGGCTCACTGGGAAAACTCCAGAAATCCCTATAGACCTGTGAGCTCAGCTCCTCAGCAGCCCCTCTGCCCGAGTGATCATCCCTGGCATCCTGAGACCTGAGTGCCAGACAGGTAGCCAGTCCAGAAATAACAAACCCAGATGGAGACAAAAGGGTGGGATGAACTTGCCTGGGAAACAGGGAAATGTGAAGATCTCTGTTGTTCCACTTGATGGGTGTTTGGTGGAGGGCGAGGGGGACCATGGGGCAGGGTCCAGGGTGCTCAGATTACTGCCACCAGACCTCCCCTTTCATGATGTAACCATGATGTAGTTGGGGTGTGTGTGACATGGGGATGAGCAGCTAATAAAGTTTGGGTTTTCTTTTGTATGGGGCTTCCATCTTGTTCCACTGGATGGGTGTTTGGTGGAGGGCAAGGGGAACCATGGGGCAGGGTCCAGGATGCTCAGATTACGGCCACCATACCTCCCCTTTCATGATGTAACCAAGATGTATGAGTGATGTAGTTTGGGGGGGGGGTGTAACATGGGGATTAAAGGTAAAGGGACCCCTGACCATTAGGTCCAGTCGTGGCCGACTCTGGGGTTGCCACGCTCATCTCGCTTTATTGGCCGAGGGAGCTGGTGTACAGCTTCCGGGTCATGTGGCCAGCATGACTAAGCCGCTTCTGGCGAACCAGAGCAGCGAACGGAAACACCGTTTACCTTCCCGCCAGAGCGGTACCTATTTCTCTACTTGCACTTTGACGTGCTTTCGAACTGCTAGGTTGGCAGGAGCAGGGACCGAGCAACGGGAGCGCACCCCGTCGCGGGGATTCAAACCGCTGACCTTCTGATCTGCAAGCCCAAGAGGCTCAGTGGTTTAACCCACAGCACCACTCGCGTCCCCAACATGGGGATTAGCAGCTAATAAAAGTTTGGGTTCTCTTTTGTTGGGGGCTTCCATCTTGTTCCACCTGGTGGCAGGTGGGAGTCCTGTCTTGACAGTCTTCAATCAAGACCAAGCCTCCTGGCTGCTGTTTTGCTCCGGTATTCCTGGCTGGGGTCCTGGTTTTTCGTCCAAGGGAGCCCTCGCATTTCTCCGTTAACAAGCCAAAGATAATAGGAAGGAATCGTAGTTTGGAAGGGACCCCCAAAGGTCATCTAGCCCAACCCGCTGCAACCGCAGGGGGTCGCAGCTGAAGGATCCGCTTGGGCCGAGAGAGGAGGAACCCAGGAAGGAACCCAGAGGCAGGGGCCCGTGTCTCCCCAGGGTGCAAGTCGCTTCTGCAAGGCAGGTGAAAGGGGGTCAGGATGCGAAACACTCTCATTTGCAGGAAAGCCTCAGCTGGAAGAGGAGGGTCAAAAAACCCCAGGACGCCCTTGAACCCAGGGCTGCTCCCCTCCCTTCCTTTGCATTTCCTCTAAGGAGCTCAGATCAAAATGAGCAGATAACAGCAAAGGTTGCTAGGTTCCTAGCTGGGGCAATCAGAATAAGGGCCACTGACTGACTGCTGATTCAGGACTTTAAATTGTGCTCTTATATCAAATTTCCTGCGTATACTGTAATGTTTTACTGTTGCTATGGCCATTGGCTATTGCGAATGAAGTTTAGATAAATAGATAGATAATTTATTACGGTCAGAGACCAGCTTATAAAACACACTTGGGGGGTTTATCTTATCTTATCTCAGGCAGATCACATCTTGTTTGAATCGTGTTTGCCAGTATGCGTGATGCTTCTCCCTTCCAACACTTATGGGACAACCGTACTGCGCAACTGGCCAGAGGAGCAGGACCTTCTCTGAAATTATTCTTCTCATCTTCCTCTAAGGAGCTCAGGGAAGTTGTGGTGGTTGCATTAGATCAGGCATGTCCAACGTCTGTTTCGGGGGCCTAATCCGGCCCACCAGTCGGTTGAATCTGGCCCCTGGTGGCAGTTTATTTCCTGGGGTAAAATCCTCAAGAACATCAATCTTAAAAAAAGGTCAACAACTTTGGTCGGCCCCCATGGCCCTTCACTTCATCACATCTGGCCCTCTGAAAAAAGTTTGGACGCCACGGCTTAGATATTCCCAGCGCCTTCCTTCTCCTCCTCCCTCTTTGTCCAAGGTGTCTTCATCACCATCTTCCATCTTCATCACCAGCCGCTCAGGGGGGAGAAGAGGGGCTCCCCCCCCACCTTTGGGCACCCTGAGCTGTGTGTTTTTAGGGACCACTGAAAGTCGCTTCCAAAGAGTTCAAACTCCTGGTGGGACGATGGAAGGAATCACGACGGAAAACCCATTTTGTTGCTGTTCCTTTTCGGCACCCCACGACCCGCCTGGCCGAGAGAGCCCCCTGGAAGACTGCTTTGGCAATGGGCAGCCCACCCTGCAGGGGTGGCGGGGGGGGGGGCTTGGGAGAACAGGCCAGGGTGCTGCCAAGGCTTGGTTGCCACGGCAACTGTGGCCCACTACTCAGGTCAAAGCCTGAGCCCCGTTTTGAGGGGGCTGCCCCGGGTCTCCTAAGCAGCTGAGGCGAAGATGGGGGCTGTCACCTGCTCCCCCCCAAAGTGGGCACAGAGCTCCCAGCCCCCTCCTCAAATCCTTCCCCTCCAGAGAGACCCTCTCACTTATCCCTTACAGCGGTTCTCAACCTGCGGGTCCCCAGATGTTGCTGGACTACAACTCCCATCATCCCCGAGCTCTGGCCTTGCTAGCTATAATAATAATAATTTATTATTTATACCCCACCCATCTGACTGGGCTTCCCCAGCCACTCGGGGCGGCTTCCAACAAAATATTAAAAAACCGTAATACATCAAACATTAAAAGCTTCCCTAAACAGGGCTGCCTTCAGATGTCTTCTAAAAGTCTGGTAGTTGTCGTTCTCTTTGACATCTGGTGGGAGGGCGTTCCACAGGGCGGGTGCCACCACCGAGAAGGCCCTCTGCCTGGTTCCCTGTAGCTTTGCTTCTCGCAGGGAGGGAACCGCCAGAAGGCCCTCAGTGCTGGACCTCAGCGTCCGGGTAGAACAATTTAGGTGGAGATGCTCCTTCAGGTCTACTGGGCCTTTGAGGCCGTTTAGGGCGGTCAGCAGTTCGAATTCCCTCAACGGGGTGAGCTCCTGTTGCTCGGTCCCTGCTCCTGCCAAGCTAGCAATTTGAAAGCACGTCAAAGTGCAAGTAGATCAATAGGTACCGCTCCGGCAGGAAGGTAAACGGCGTTTCCGTGCGCTGCTCTGGTTCGCCAGAAGCGGCTTAGTCATGCTGGCCACATGACCCAGAAGCTGTATGCCGGCTCCCTCGGCCAGTAAAGCGAGACGAGCGCCGCAACCCCAGAGTCGGCCACGACTGGACCTAATGGTCAGGGGTCCCTTTACCTTTACCTTAGGGCTTTCAAGGTCAGCACCAACACTTTGAATTGTGCTTGGAAAGTTAGGGTTGATGCGAGTTGTAGTTCAACAACAGCTGGGGACCCACAGGTTGAGAAAGGCTGCAAGTTAGGACTCTTCATAATAGCCCATTACACCCACTTTGAGCCCCCCCCCCCCAGTTAGGGACCCAACTCCCACCTCCCATATCCTGCAGTCTGAACCTCAGTTGCCCAACGTGCATTTCCGGCCCCCACCCTCTCACTGCAGTCCCACTGCACCCACAACCCTCTCCCCATTCAATCCAGGTCTGCCCCCCAACCTCAATGTCAGGGATATTCCCCCCCCTCAAGCAGATGCCCACCAAAAGACCCCCCCCCCAGCAGGGGTCCCTCCCTGGCACTCCACCCCCACCAGAACAACCCCTATGGAGCCCCCTCTCTCCTAGGGGCCTTAAAGCGCTTGCCCCCCCTTCACACTTGGAGCCAAAGGCAGCGGACGGGAGGGGGGGGGTCCTGTTTCTGTCCTTTCAGCCCTTCCAGTTTCCTCCGCTCCATTTTTGGTGAAAGGAAAAAATCCGCACAGACGGGAGGTCAAATAATATTTTACTTTCCCCCCCACTTTTCTTAAAAAACAAAAAAACAAAAACCACAAACCTTTACCATTGGAAGGAAGAAAATAAAATTGGCTTTTAGCGGATTGAACAGCAAACAGTCTGGCATCTTATTTTTTTTAAACATATATATATATCTATATATATATCTATATATAATCTTCTATGCCTCATCCACCTGTTTCAGCAAGCGGGGGGGATGGGGGTTTTGCGAGGGACTTGCAGCTGGAGCCAGGGAGGGCCCCCCCCCCAGGAATCTGCACGGCCCGGCCAGGATGGTTGGGTGTCGGGGTTGGGGGGTAGCAAGCCTGAGAACCAAGAGGGGTCGCCTGCCCTCTGCTCCAGCCCAAACGCCGCCTGCAACGTGGCAAAGCCAGAGCGGCCACGGGAGGAAAGGGCGACTGGGGAGGGGGGCAGATTGTCGTAGCACCAGCAGGCGCCCCCTCCCCAAATAAAACAGCAGTAGGACCCTATCTGCAAGGAAGGCGCCCCCAAAGCTTAGCCCTCGCCCACCTCTAGCGAAGCGAGTGCCAGGGCGGAAGACAGAGATGCTTGTGGGGCGCAGGGCAGCCATTCTGCCCCGAGAGGGTTTGGGGTGGGGGGCACAGGGGGGCAGCGGCCGTTGCCTGCCTGATCCCTTTGGGCTGCTGCTGCCGCTGTCACGCCCTGAGAGTGCAGTGGTCTTTGCTGCCCCCCCCCAACCCAGTCTGGGCTACGGGGGTCGTGGGCCTTTCCGATCTTCTAGATATCCATCAGGGTAATGGAGGCATATCTTTTAAAAAAAACCAACAACTTTCTCATATATTTACAATAACTCAATGCATATACATACATATTTATATCAAATAAGGTCTGGAAGCAGCTGGGAAATCTCTCCGGTGGGGGGGCGGGGGTCTTCCTCACCGTGGAGAGAAAAACAAAAATAAACAAAATGGAAAAAAAGTGCAATTATACAGAATATATTTCCAGCTTTCATGTACATTGGAAAAGCCAGTCTGTGGGGCGCATATGCAGGTGTGCATATGTACGCGATTGATTCAGCGGTTGGGGTGGGGGGGAGCAAATGGAAGCTACCCCCTACCCAAAATGGAAGAGACATGCAGGCAGAGAGAGAGAGATCAGCGGGGGCTCTCTCCACCTTAAGCCCCCCCCAAACACTCTCCGGGAGCTTGGCTGTCCCTCCTGGGAAGCCCCTGACGGGGAGAACTCCACAGATATTCTTCTTTCCAGGGTTCAGATTAATCCAGCATGTGCTTCCCAGGGATTCCAGTTTTCCTTCTGCTCCATCGCAGGTCTTGCCGCTTCTCACGCTGGCCACTACAGGACCCCCACCCCCTCCTCAGTTCAACCCAGAGACCCCCGAAGTGGGCAGGGAGGAGGAGGGGGCGGCGATATGCCCGCGAGCGAGTCCGCCTGATGCCTGCCTTCAGTCCGTCCAGTTGCAAAATGCCCCTTCCTAAAGGGTCACCTCCTGGGGGCTGTCTTCAGAAAGGGAGATCTGGCCTGGAAGGGAGAGAGAAGGGGGAACACACTTTAATAATAATAATAATAATAATAATAATAATAATAATAATAATT
Organism: Podarcis muralis; assembly: GCF_964188315.1. NCBI lineage: Eukaryota > Metazoa > Chordata > Lepidosauria > Squamata > Lacertidae > Podarcis > Podarcis muralis. Next base: position 762,774 of record NC_135670.1, read on the forward strand.
TATTATTTGTACCCTGCCCATCTGGCTGGGTTTCCCCAGCCACTCTGGGCGGCTTCCAACAACGATAAAAAATACATTAAAATGTCACATGTTAAAAACTTCCCTGAACAGGGCTGCCTTCAGATGTCTTCTGAATGTCAGGTACAGTGGTACCTGGGGTTAAGAACTTAATTCGTTCTGGAGGTCCGTTCTTAACCTGAAACTGTTCTTAACCTGAGGTACCACTTTAGCTAATGGGGCCTCTTGCTGCCACCGCGTGATTTCTGTTCTCACCCTGAAGCAAAGTTCTTAACCCAAGGTACTACTTCTGGGTTAGCGGAGTCTGTAACCTGAAGTGTCTGTAACCCGAGGTACCACTGTAGTTGTTTATCTCTTTGACATATGGTGGGAGGGCGTTCCACAGGGCGGGCGCCACCACCGAGAAGGCCCTCTGCCTGGTTCCCTGTAACTTGGCTTCTCTCAGGGAGGGAACTGCCAGAAGGCCCTCGGATCTGGACCTCAGTGTCCACACTGAATGATGGGGGTGGAGACACTCCTTCAGGTATACTGGGCCTTTGAGGCCGTTTAGGGCTTTAAAGGTCAGCACCAACACTTTGAAGAGCCGCCAAGCCCAGCAGGAGTATCTCCCCCTCAGGCGGAAAGGGGTCAGGGAGCCCCCAATCTCCTGCAGGTGGAGAGAGGTGTCCGCAGCAAAAGAGGAGGGTGCAAACGGGGGGCTTCTTACCCAACGCAGCTGCTGCCTCCGCCAGAGATTGTGGGGAGGGCAGAAGGTCCTCATCGCTGGCTCTGGAGACTCGGCGGCTGCCCGGCGGCGGTTGGCTCAGATCCGGCGGCACGCAGCCCACTGGCGTGGAGCTGTCTGTGGTAGAGCCGCCACTCAAGGATTGCAGCAGCTCCTGGTGGGCCTTTTCAACATCCTACAGGACCCCAAACAGAGAGAGGAGAAGGTGTAGCGTCCCCAAAACAAGGAAGGATTGGACTCTGATTAATAGAATACACACAAGGCTTGACCAGCAAGGAGGAGTGCGTATAATAATTCCTTGGCCCAGGTGAGTTTTATTCACAAAAGAACTTTTTACACAGTGTTCATAAGATCCAATCAATTTCCTCTGAGCATTTCAAAAACCCCATGTGGGACAAAGTTAAAGTTAAAACTACAAAGAAACTATTTCCTACTTGAGCATGCATAGTAAAAGGTAAAGGTGAAGGTACCCCTGCCCGTACGGGCCAGTCTTGACAGACCCTAGGGTTGTGCGCCCATCTCACTCAAGAGGCCAGGGGCCAGCGCTGTCCGCAGACACTTCCGGGTCACGTGGCCAGCGTGACGAAGCTGCATCTGGTGAGCCAGTGCAGCACACGGAACGCCGTTTACCTTCCCCGCTAGTAAGCGGTCCCTATGTATCTACTTGCACCTTGACGTGCTAGGTTGGCAGGCGCTGGGACCGAATGACGGGAGCGCACCCCGCCACGGGGATTCGAACCGCCGACCATGCGGTCGGCAAGTCCTAGGCGCTGAGGTTTTACCCACAGCGCCACCCGCGTCCCTGAGCATGCATAGTAGTCCAGAGTAAATAAAATAGGAATATAAGGAGGAATGCATTCAGCAAAACCCCAGAGGTCATAAACAGGAGAGACAGGACGGCAGTGTTTACCATCTCCTTGTGAACTCTCTTCCTGGCCCTTAAGATCTATCTAAAGATGAAACTACATCAAGGTGAGCTACTCTCTTCATGTACTGAGGATGCCGGAGGAAGCAACTGGCCTGTGTTTCAGAATGCTTAGACGTGCCTGTCAGGTGCAGAGAAAGCAAATGGCAGAGGTGCAGAGGCTTGTGGGATTTGACCAGAAATTATGGTCCATGAATCAAACCCAGTCAACGCAATGCTTTCATCGCGGACACAATGGCTTGATGCTTTTTTATAATTCCTCATAGTAATCCCATCTGACCACTACAGAAGGGGCCATTAGGGATGCCTGAGAAGAAGGGCCACTGGGCTTATTCGATTACGTGTTCCACATCTTTCCCCCCATTAGGTCCTCAGTTGGGGTGGGGCGGGGGGGGGCTCTTTTTCAGTCCAAGGGCGACATGACTGGCAAGGCTGGAGACCACCCTCTGTGCCCGCTTTGATTCTCTCCCCGTCCCAAGGCACACAGCATTCATTCCCCCAGCCCATTTCAACCCATTGCCCTGCCTCTCACAACAGAGGCCACATGCAGGTGGCTGAAAGCTTTCCTGCTGGTGATAAAGCACCAAGGGTTTCCTTCTTGCCCCCCAAGCCGCACCCCACCCCTCACCTTTAGCCTGGTGAGCTTCAGGGAGAGCTGCTCTATCGTCTGGAAGATGGCGTCCACGTCCCGGACCACTTGGCTGGAGGGGGAGAGATCTGGGGCGGCTGGAGGGCCTTCCAAGTGGCCAAGCCAGCCTGCTGCCGGGCTCTCCTTGGCACGATGCCACCTGTGGGGCGGCCTGGCGGCAGGAGGGGAGCTCTTTGGTGGGCTGGAAGGCCGGGCTGGCTCCACGGGGCTGGGGCTCCTGGTGTCCGGCGGGCATTCCTCGGGACCTGCCGGCAAGCTCACGTAGAAGTAGTTCCCTGGGGGAAGGAGACGGAGGGGAGCGTTAGTCGGAGGGAGAGGTGGAGGTGAAGAGCAGACAGGGGAAGGGAAGAAAAGAGACGGGGTGCCCACACTGGGGAAGAGCCACCATGGAGGACAGGCAGAGAACACCTGCTTTGCATGCAGAAGGTCCCAGGTTCGAGCCCTGGTAGTACAGGTGAAACTCGAAACATCAGAATATCGTGGAAAAGTTCCTTTCTTTCACCAATTCAACTTCAAAGGTGAAACTAATATATGAGACAGACTCGTGACATGCAAAGCGAGATATGTCAAGCCTTGATTTGTTCTACAGGTGAAACTCGAAACATTAGAATATCGTGGGAAAGTTCCTTTCTTTCCGCAATTCAACTTGAAAGGTGAAACTAATATATGAGATAGACTTGTGACATGCAAAGTGATATATGCCAAGCCCTGATTTGTTATCATTGCGATGATCAGCTTATGAAAACCCCAAATGAACAATCTCAGAAAATTAGAATATTCAAGGAAATCAGCGAAACAAGGATTGAAAATTGAGCAAGATTGGACCTCTGAGAAGTAGAAGCATATCTCTCTTTACATGTCGTGAGTCGATCTCATATATTAGTTTCACCTTTTAAGTTGAATTACTGAAATAAACGAACTTTTCCACGATATTCAAATTTTTCGAGTTTCACCTGTAACTCCGAGTAAGTCCGGGAAAGAGTCCCTGCCTGAACCCTTGGAGAAACACGGCGGTCCATGTGATGCGATATCCTGTAAGGCAGCTTCCTGTTTAAATCACCCCCTCTGGACTGAAATCTTACATTTGTTTTAGAGAAGGGGCTGCCACAATCTGAGTTGGAAGGGGACCTGCTTGGAGTGCAGAAGGTCCCTGGCCAACATCTCCAGGAAGAGTTGCAGGGTGTCTCAGTTCTGAAACGCTGGGGAGCCGCTGCTGCCAGCCAGTGTAGGCAGCACTGCGCTAGATGGACCCCACGGGTGTGCCTTGGCCAAGAATCCCCCCACCCCATCCCATAGAGAGAAGCAAAGGCCCGCAGGAAGAAGGTCGAAGGACCTTCCACACACACAAGCCCAGCCCCAGGGCCTGTGTCTGACCTTGGAGGGATAGAGGGTGGGAGGGGAAGGGAGGCTGCGCTTGCAGAAATGGGGCTGGGGGGGAGGACAGAGGGTGGAATTGGGCTGGGGGTCTTAGTGCGATCTGCCTTTGGAAGGATATAAAAGAAGTGGAAAATAGCTATGGTGTTCTGCTGCTTTTGGCACACACAAAGTTGTAGCATGCAAATATCGAAGGAACGAAGTTGCCAGTTCAATACTGGTAGTACAAGGAAAGTGTTGGGGATCCTGTCAGGCAGGGATTCGTGGGGGGGGGGGAGTTTGGAGTGTTGGCGGCAAGTGAGGATTGGCTGGCGGTATGAATGTTGAGCGATGGGCGCCAGTTGGGAGTAGACCTGAAGGAGCGTCTCCACCCCCATCGTTCTGCCAAGACACTGAGGTCCAGCGCTGAGGGCCTTCTGGCGGTTCCCTCCCTGAGAGAAGTGAGGTTACAGGGAACCAGGCAGAGGGCCTTCTCGGTGGTGGCCCCCCTCCTGTGGAACGCCCTCCCACCAGATGTCAAAGAAATAAACAACTATTTTACTTTTAAAAGAAAACTGAAGGCGGCCCTGTTTAGGGGAGTTTTCAATGTGTGACATTTTGATGTATTTTTAATTTCTGTTCGAAACCACCCAGGGTGGCTGGGGAAACCCAGCCAGATGGGCGGGGTATTATTATTATTATTATTATTATTATTATTATTATTATTATTATTATTATTATTATCATTTCAGTTGCAGCCAGGTGTTCAGAGAGAGAGAGAGAGTGAGTGCGCACGCACTTGTCCGGCCAGACTGCGGTCCCACAGAGGGGTGAGCAGGGCCTCCCTGCACATTGTGGCCACCCCCCGAGACACACGCGCTGCCCCCAGGACCCCCCCCCATCTCCCCAAGCCCTTCCCATCTCCAGGCAGGGGTAGAAAGGATTTCTTTACCATCCGCATGAGCCGCGCCACCAGCCTGGCTGCCGTCTGTCAAAGGCAAAGCACCGTTAGTTCCCTCCACCTCTGCTGTGCAAGGAGACACCGGGGGGGGGGGGAGAGGGGGGGAGGGAGGAGAGAAGCGTGATCAAAACCTTCAATCACAGGAAGTGCCCATCACCCAACAGAGGACATCCAGGAAGAAGTGCCAATATGGAAGGGCAGGGGATTAAGAGAAACCTGGGAGTCAAGCGCATGCAGGTTAAAGCTAAGAGAGGTCTGAGCAAGAGCCAGCTGCACCCAGGAAGGAGAGGAGAAAGCAGGCCACGATCCGCAGGCCCCCTGGTCCTGGCCCCATCACCCTCTAGCGGCGTCTTCCTGCATGCTTGCAGGTTCCAGAGAAGGGAGGTTGGTTAGTTTGCAGCCTCTGAGGCTCCTGGTAGATGGATTTTCCTTCATCTGCACTCGGACAGTGCCCAGGAACTCCCTGGCTGTCTGAGATGGCACAAGCCGCCTCCGTCCTCCAAGCAATCCTAACGGGCCAGATGATGGTGCAAGGGACAGGCTGGCAGTTCAGCGCCATGCTTGGCCCTGTTCTTCAGTCACAAATATTCACCCTGGACCTTGTTGAAGGAATTTATGTATAGGTTGGGGAGGGGGTTGCCCCTCCAGCAGATATCTTGCACATGCCGCCCACTACCAAAACCAGCACCATCACTTTTGTGACTTGTCCCCACAAAACAATTCATCACAGTTTCTTCCTATCTATTCAAAGGGCCTTTGCTGCACAATACCAAATGTAAGAATTCACTGATCAATGTATCTCTGTACTGGCTCACTGGGGAAACTTCAGAAATTCCTATAGACATGTGAGCTCAGCTCCTCAGCAGCCCCTCTGCCTGAGTGATAATCCCTGGCATCCTGATACCTGAGTGCCAGACAGGTAGCCATTCCAGAAATACCAAACCCAGATGAAGGCAAAAGGGTGGGATGAACTTGGCTGGAAAACAGGGAAATGTAAAGATCTCTTTTGTTCCACTTGATGGGTGTTTGGTGGAGGGCAAGGGGAACCATGGGGCAGGGTCCAGGATGCTCAGATTACGGCCACCAGACCTCCCCTTTCATGATGTAGCCGTGATGTAGTTTGGGGGGGTGTAACATGGGGATTAGCAGCTAATAAAAGTTTGGGTTCTCTTTTGTTGGGGGCTTCCATCTTGTTCCACCTGGTGGCAGGTGGGAGTCCTGTCGCGACAGTCTTCAATCAAGACCAAGCCGACTGGCTGCTGTTTTGCTCTGGGATTCCTGGCTGGGGTCCTCGTTTTCTGTCCAAGGGAGCCCTCAGATTTCTCCGTTATCAACCTGCACCAGCTCTACCCCAGGCAGGGGAAACTCAGAGAGGACACCCCCCACCCCTCCCGCCAACCTCCTTGCCATGCACACACACACACACACACACACACCGGAGTCACAGACGTACCTTTCCGCACCACTTTGTAGCTGCTGCCGCCGCCGCCCTGTCGGTCACTTTCTGCAGCAGCCCCTTGGCCGGAGGAGGGGTCTGTCGTCCTCTCGTCTCCCCCAGGCTCTGTCCTTTCCCCTTCCTCGGTGCTCTGGGAGCCTCCGGCCTCCGGCTCAGCACTGCCCCCCTCTGGATCCGCTGCTGAAGATTCGGGGAGCTCCACGGCTGCGCTGCTCTCCCCAGACGGCTCCTCCTGGCTGCCCAAGTCCTGACTGGCCAGCGCAGAGTCCCAAGGTTGGCCGGCCCCGACCACCGAAGGGGTGGGGGTCAGGTCTTCCTCAGGGTCAGCGTCCCGGCAGGGGAGGAAGCTGCGCAGGAGGAGATGGCGCAGGGTCTCGACTGCAAGGGGAAAGAGAAGGGAGGGAGGCTGTCGTTTAAATCCCACAGGTGGGCTGAAGCCGGCCTCTCCTTGGACCAGGGAGGGGGCCTTCATCTTCCGCCACCATGTTCAAGGACCCTTTCTTTCTTTCTTTCTTTAATAATTTTTATTGAATGATTTTATGTTACAAAAAACATTACAACCATACTATCACAAAATATGATTAAGAAAAATTTCATACATCAATATTTTGTTTGTTATTTGCCGTCTTATTTCCTCCCAAACATTCCATACAACACACACACACACAATAATGATAATAATAATGAAAATAAATATTTCCCCCCTTTTAGCTTACAAAATCTTTACTTCAATTCTGACTTCCTGTCAAGTCCCTTCGCATATGTTTTATCTTACAACTGAATGTACACAAAACAAAAAACCTTTCTGTATAAATTTTCCAATACATTCAGAAAACAAAATAAATTCTTAATTGTTATCCACCTCCTTTTACTTCCTTTGTCACTTGAATGCTAGCACGGAGTCAAAACTATTATTGTATTTTTGCACGTATCTTCTATAACCATCCCATTTTCCCGCGAATTTTTCCTTTGAGTTTCCTCTGAGTTCAAGGACCCTTTCGGGGCTGAGGGAAAGCAGGAGGGCCCAGGAGAGGGACAGGCGCAATGATACTCAAGGGGAGGGTTGGCATAAAAACCAGGACACCCCCCAAAAAAAGTTATTGAGCTTTTTTATTTACAAAAACTTGTCTAAGATCCAGGATGAAGCGCCGCCTTTCACAAATCCCTCCCAGACGTCAATTCCACCTTTGAAATCCAGGTATGTCCAGGAAAATCCAGATGTATAGTGTGATAGGAATTTTGAGGTCTTAGATATATGTTAAATGTTCCTAAGTGTACCAACCAAGCACGTACATAGATCAGCACAGGAAGACCGACCTGGAACCATTTTGATTCCCAAACTGTCCCAAACTGACCAAATGTTTTCTCTACAAAGTCAAAGGAAAATGGAAAAGCCTCCCCACTGTCTTTTCCCTCACAAATCCTGTCTTAAGGGTATGTCAGTGTATGAATAGGGTGAGCCTGTGACCTGGCCCAGGAACTAAGTATTTATCATTACAAAAGACTGGCCAGGTTCCCCAGGCAATCCAATCAAGTAAGCATTAACAGGTGACCTGCCAGACAGGAGATAAACAATGACAGGAGAAAAGCAACATTCAAATTTCTGCTTTAGACCGCCTTTTCTGTGATGTAGGTATGATGTTTCTGGGGGTGGTCTTGATCTACAGGGTGGCAATTTCAAATGTCTTTATAAGGCCTTGTGCGGCAGTGTTCTGGGTTCCTCCTCCTTTCCTGTGTGAGAGGGGAGCACCCTGTTGCAACAGATCAATACAGATCAAGCTTACGAGCTGCTTTGCTTCTCAATATTCTCTGATTGGCCTCTGTTATTTTCTCCTACCAGTAGGGAACCTACTTAAGGACTGTATATGGGCTCTTGGGTACCCCATAAGGGGGAAAAGGGCAGAGATTTTGTTTACAACAATGGCATGGGATGAAATCAGGCCAAAGGCTGCCCACTCCGAGCCTCTCTCCCACCCCCACCCCCCACTCCCAGTGCAAATATAGACACATAAAGGAAAAGAAGCATTCTGGCTCTCACCGTCCTGCAAGGCTGACTCTGCCAGGCACCCGGGAAAGGCAGCCTCCGGAAGCGGCTGCGACTGTTCATCAGGCCCCTCCAGGGTCTCCTCAGGAGGAAGCTCCATCTCCCCAGTGGGGAATGGCGACAAAGCAGGGCACAGGCCTTCCTCATCCTGCTCCTTTTCCTCGCTGCCTCCATCCTCTGGCTCTTCCGCCAGTGCCAGGGGCCTCTCCTCAGCCAGGGTGTCCGTTGGGGTATCGTCTGTGTAATGAAAAAAATAAGGTCTTATATATATAATAAATGTTCATAAATGTGCCAACCAGGCACAAACATAGATATATGAACCACATGTCTGGAACAGCACAGGAAGACCGCCCTGAAACCATTTTGACTCCCAAACGGACCAAATGTTTTCTCTGCAAGGAGGGAGGGCAGAAATTGGGTAATCACCATTTCAAAGGAGTGGGCAGACTACCAGAAAAGGCAAACAGATAAGGCATTATCAGATAACCTGGCAGACAGGAAAAGCAACAACGTTCAAATTTCTGTCGCTCTTGGATACCCCATATGGGAATAAGGGCAGATTTTGTTTACAACATCTGCTGGGGGGAAGAGCGGGGAGAAATGGGACAGAGAAAGGAAGCTTTGGAGCCCTGAAACAGTCCCCCCCCATCCATGCCCCAAAGACAAAGAAGCCCGTTTGTGTGTGAGAAGGAGGTCCTGGCAACCAACAGAAAAGATCCTCCCCAAATATCTTCAATAGGGAGCAGAAAGATACTCCCAGAATGCCTTGCAACCCTGCTGGACCTTGGCTGCTGAGACTGCCCCCATCACCACCCCAGGGCAACCGCCAGCCGCTCACCTGAAATGTCCTCTTCCTGGGTGGACACAGAGGTGCTCGGGGCCAGGTTGGGGGAGATGTCAGCATCCTGGAGTACTAGGCTGAAGAGGAAGGACAAAGATGATGATGATGATGATAATATATTTATATCCCGCCGTCCCCAGCCAAAGCAGGGCTCAGAGCGGCTAACAACAATAAAATTAGCAGAGTTTACATAAAATCACAATCAATGAATTAAAATATATTCTAAAATCAATTCAGAGTCAAATTAATGGCAACCATTGGGCCAGAGTTCTGTGAGGATTACAGAAGGAGGGGGTCAGACTGTGCCTTGGCCAAAGGCCTGGTGGAACAGCTGTCTTGCAGGCCCTACGGAAAGATGTCAAGTCCCGCAGGGCCCTAGTCTTTTGGGACAGAGTGTTCCACCAGATCGGGGCCATGGCCGAAAAAGCCCTGGCTCTAGTTGAGGCCAGTCTAGCCTCCCTGTGGCCTGGGACCTCCAAGATGTCCATAAATGCAGCAACAGGGGGTGGGGGAGGAATAGCCCATCTGCAGAACCCCCATTTTAATATCCCAAAAGTTTGCCCAGAAAAGCTGGAGTGAGAAAACAGCTCTTGACACCCTACTGGCTGGAACTCCTAGGGCAGGTGTGTTTATCTGAGGTGGGGAAGAAGAAGATGTGGATGTTAAGAGGTACGATTGAAGGGCTTCTTTGGTCATTTAATAAAGCTCCTGCAAAGCCGGATTTGCAGACTTTTTTTAAAGAAAGAAAGCACACGCTAAGTTCATCTAACCCCAGCCTCCCTTTGCAGATCCCTGCAAAAGGTCTCCTGCCTTGAGGGGCTGGGGCTGGGGGTCCCCCCTTACCTGGAAGGAGCCGCTGGGTGCAGGGGGAGCTCCTGGGAATGCCGCTTGGCAGGCAGGGGGGCGTTCCGGGTGGCGCTCTTCACCGCCTCTTCCAATAGTTCCATCCACCTGCCGGGGCGGGGGGGGGGGGGGGGAGAGAGTGGAGAAAAAGAAAGACTCTCTAAAAGCCCCCAAAGAGACCAGAGTGCCTTTGATTTGAAAGGCAGGGAGACCCCATGTTTATTTCATCAGCATCTTTTAATACAGATCCAACGTTTACTAGAGGGTGGGACATTTACAGAAAATATCTTAAAAGAGCATTGTAAAAAATGTGAATTCTCTGGCTGGCTTAGAATGAGCCCTCCGTGAACATAGAAAACCTTATTAAAGCAAAAATTTGGAGTGATAATGAAAAGTGCGCTACTCAAAAGAAAGCTGGGACTCTCGATGGGGTGACTGGAAGTCATAACAGAAGTTGTTTTGTAAGAAGTTAATTTAATTTTTTGTAATTTGTATTATCCTTTGGGGGGTTTTTGTTGACTGTTTTTTTCTTTTTTATAATCAAGCAATATATATATTCATACACACACACACACACACACATATTCCAATTTTATTCCAATGCTACTCTAATTCCAATGCTACTCTAAGATAACAGACAGACATGCATGTTTTAACTGAAACTACTTTTAACTGGTCATTTTGAGGGAGGGGGTGTTTTGTTACCGTCGAGGGGAATCTAGTTTTGTTACATTATTTACCAAAACTCAATTAAAACTTCTTGGGGCTGGAGACTGTGTGTTAACTGTTCTGGAACGCTTTGGTTTTTGTTTTTCAATTGTCTGTTTGCCACCCTGGGCTCCCTGACTCTCCCTGACTTATCCTGCTGCCCACAGGTCAGTTTGCATTTTAATCTCCCTGCTCCTTCCCACCAAAAGGAGATTGGGGCACGTAGGAGAATAACAGATAAAAATATTACGTGTTCTTTTCTGAAGAGCTCGAAGCTACCAGTTCGTAGATCTGGGGTCCCAGTTCAGAAGTGCAGATGATGAAGAGCGCTCGCTTATCTGTAGGGAGGAGAGAGACAAGCTGGAAGGAAAATCGACCCACCAGGGCTGGCCTGTGTAGCTTCCCACCTCTGCATGAGGAAATGTGGTTTTACGGCCTCCCTTCCTACCTGTTGCCACAGAGCGGATGAGGACCGCGTTCAGTTTGAGGACGGGGCTGAACGTTTGTTTGGTGTCCGAGGAGCCCAGCGCCATCTTGCTGTGACACTTGAGAACCAACTTCTCGTCCTGTTTTTGCAGAAGTACCAGGAGGTCTTCAAGGAGCAAGACGTGCAGATCTAAGAGAGGGAGGGAGGGAGGGAGGGTTGGGGTTGTGAACCGGCTTTACGCGTCCTGATAAGGATTTACCGCCCTTTATCAAAAGATCCCCATGGGACACGGGTGGCGCTGTGGGTAAAAGCCTCAGCGCCTAGGACTTGCCGATCGAAAGGTTGGCGGTTCGAATCCCCGCAGTGGGGTGCGCTCCCGTTGTTCGGTCCCAGCGCCTGCCAACCTAGCAGTTTGAAAGCACCTCCGGGTGCAAGTAGATAAATAGGGACCGCTTACTGGAGGGAAGGTAAACGGCGTTTCCGTGTGCGGCTCTAGCTCGCCAGATGCAGCTTTGTCACGCTGGCCACGTGACCCGGAAGTGTCTGCGGACAGCGCTGGCCCCCGGCCTCTTGAGTGAGATGGGCGCACAACCCCAGAGTCTGGCAAGACTGGCCCGTACCGGCAGGGGTACCTTTACCTTTACCTATCAAAAGATCCCAGGGTGGTGTACAAGATTAAAGTTAAAGGAACTCCTGACTGTTAGGTCCAGTCGTGTCCGACTCTGGGGTTGTGGGACTCATCCCGCTTTACTGGCCGAGGGAGCCAGCGTACAGCTTCATGTGGCCAGCAGGACTAAGCAGCTTCTGGCGAACCAGAGCAGCGCACAGAAACGCCGTTTACCTTCCCGCTGGAGCAGTACCTATTTATCTACTTGCTCTTTGACCTGCTTTCGAACTGCTAGGTTGGCAGGAGCAGGGACCGAGCAACGGGAGCTCACCGCGTCGCAGGGATTCGAACCGCCGACCTTCTGATCGGCAAGTCCTAGGCTCTGTGGTTTAACCCACAGCGCCCCCTACGTACCTTAACATTAAGTACAACATTAAGAACACGTTTTTCAGAGCATAATAATAAGTACATAATAAAAAGCGTAAAATAGATAGCATATTAATAAAATAATCATAATAAAAGTCCCCCCACAAACAGCCCACAGATTATATAATGGCCAAAGGCCTGGGTAAAGAGGCACCTAAAGACATGCAATGATGGCGCCAGGCAAGTCTCTCTGGGGAGAGCATTGTGCAGACAGGGAGCCGCCACCAAAAAGGCCTGTTTTGTTGATCTGCTCATAAGTGGGTGGGTGAGATTACCTCTTTGCCTATTGTTTTGAGTATTGCTAATCTGGTTCATTACTGTTTACAGGGCTTTTGTTTTTCCGTAAGTTCTACATTATATGAAATTTTAACGTATTATATGATCCACCGCTTCCCTATCTATCTACAACTCCACTAGCATCTCTCGGTATTGTGAATATCACCGAACTTACCTTTTTGTTGGTATCTTCATGAATTTATCTAAAAGACTGAATTAAGCATTTGAAAAATCTATCGAAACCAGATATTATAAGTTCATTTTAGGCTGGGTAGTTCGCAAGTCTTTGTGGCTTTGTTTAATGTTTTGTATTTTTCTCAGAAGGTTGCTAAAGTATGTATAATGATTGTTCTGTATATTAATAGCCAACGTGTTGCACGAGTCGCACTACTCCCTCCCTGCTACGGCATTATACATGTGCATGTGCTTTTCTTTGATGCAAGTCTGACTTAAGGCCTGTCTAGACATAGGAACAAGGGACGGTCTCTCTAGCTCAGGACCGTCGCCACGGATGGACAGCAATGGCTCTCCAGGGCCTCAGGCAGGGAGCCATTCCCCAGCCCTACCTGGAGATGCTGCCAGTGTGGATTACACCTGGGACCTTCTGCATGCCAAGCAGGTGTTCTGCCATGGAGCCTTCTGAAGGCTGCTGATCTGGGAGAGCCTTTTAATCTATGGCCTGTTGTCCTAGAACTTTAAATACTATTGTGTGTTTTTAGTTTGTCAGTGGTTTAAATTACTTAAAAGACTTCTATTGTTTTAGTCTTTTGGTAAACCACTTTGAGCTTTTTACAACCAAGCAGCTTATACATTTTATTAAATAAATGAATGAATGACAACACATTGACAGTTTTGATCTTTCAACAGCTAAAGCTCTGCATGTTCCAAAATTGCTTGGTTCTGTTAATCTTTTTGGAAGCTGTCTCTCGACCCCTTCGCTCGGTCCATCTAGTTCAGTCTTCTCTACTCGGGCTGGCAGCAATGGTTCGCCAGGGCTTTTCGGCTCAGGCAACCTTCCTACAACCCCTCCACACTTTTGATTACGGTTTTAATCAGAAAGTGGGATATAAATTAGAAAAGTCAACGGCAGAGGAAGCGCACACAGGCCTTCCCTCTGAGAGGCCGTGCCACGTTTGTGTGAGAACATGCACGAACGCTGAGAGGAGCTTTCGTTTCTGCCAGCTACATACCCACAGTCTTATCCTTGCTGATGCGCCAACTCAGAGGGCCCTCGTGGATCATGCGACGGCTTCGGAGGTCGAGGTTCTGGACAGGAGGGGCAGAAAAAGGCAGTGTTTTGAGGAGGAGACGAGCAGGATAAAGCCAGTGACTCAGGTGCAGGGCGAAGGGGGAATTGTACCTTGAATTCCGCAGCCAGCGGGTTGCTGGTCCGCTCCAGCGAAGTGGCATCTAGGCGCTTCTGGTAAACCTCCAGGCGCTGCTGGTTTTCTGCCCTCTTCACCGCCTCATTCACGTACCGGAGGATCTCTCGGCACTGGTCCCGCGCCTGGCAGAGCTTCTTGTGCTCCAAGGTCTCCCCTAAGCAATGAAGGTGCAGAAGAAGAGTTTGGATTCGATATCCCGCTTTCTCACTACCCGAAGGAGTCTCAAAGCGGCTCACATTCTCCTTTCCCTTCCTCCCCCACAACAAACACTCTGTGAGGTGAGTGGGGCTGAGAGACTTCAGAGAAGTGTGACTGGCCCAAGGTCACCCAGCAGCTGCAGGTGGAGGAGCAGGGAATCGAACCCGGTTCACCAGATTACGAGTCTACCACTCTTAGATGGGCCACTGGCAAAGTTTGTTTCTATTTATGGAAAACCTGGGAGGCTTTGTTTAAAACACAGAGGGTGGTTCCAAAGTGACTTCCACTACAGTCATACCTTGGTTTGAAGTAGCTTCGGGATGAATATTTTCAGGTTGTGCTCCGCGGCGACCCGGAAGTAATGGAGCACGTTACTTCTGGGTTTCACCGCTCACGCATGCGGAGACGCTCAAAATGATTTCACGCACATGCGCGGAAGCGGCAAATCGCGACCCGCGCATGTGCGTGGGATGTGTTCAATTTAGGATGCAAATAGGGCTCCGAAACGGATCCCATTCTCATCCAGAGGTACCACTGTACAATCTAGAAACAATGCTGCATTTAAAAACAAGGTGACGTCTGAAAGACAGATCAGCAGCAGCTCTGATACACGATGCAAAATAATCCTTATTGGTTAATGTGAAAATTGGCTTCTGAATAGCACCCACGCTCTACAGACACAGCCCCACAGGGCGCTAATGCACAGTGTGTGTGCGCACACACACACACACACACACACACACACACCACCGTACTCTCTATGTATGCTGACTCACAACATCAGGAAGCTGACACAAGTTTAAAAATACAGTACAATCGCATCATACATGGAGGGTTGGTTCCAATAGTTCCATGTATACACAATGACTGTGTATGCCCTAATCCTTGTAGCTGCTCCCGCAGCTCATGGGTCGGGCAGCAAGAATCCCTCGCACTCCCAGAGGCCACAGGGCAAGTGGGCCTTGCCCAGCAAGCAAGACGCAGAGCTATTTCCCTGCTGGGTAACCCCAAGCAGACCCGACCTTGACTGGATTTAATTTGTGCAATTTCAACCAGCGAGTTGAATGTGCTTAAGAGGAGATTGCAATGTGTAACGTTTGAATAGGAAGAGACACAAAAAACAAAGAAACACCCAAATACGAAGAGAGAGATACCGTCTGTGTGCTTGATGATGTTCTCCAGCAGCAACGGGTATTTCGTCAGCCGCTGCATCTCTGAGATGATGAGGTCTTTGAGCTGGAGGCGGCGGCACTGAGGGTTGCTCTCGGCTTCCTGGGAAAGGCAGGGAGAGGGAGAGAGAGAGACAGGCCTGTGTTTCTCTGGCCTGCAGAGACAGGAGAGGGCTGGCCGCTGAAAAGTCCCTTCCTCCCCCTGAAAATCCCATCACTATTAGGACGGCAAAACAAACTCTGTGAGTTCGCAGGAATGGCAAAATGGACGGCAATTATTAGAGGCCACTCAAATCAGAGAATAATTAGAGAGTGGGATGGAGTGGAGGAATACATGGGAAAATATGGTTCCAGAACTGAAACATTGATAGAGAATGTGTAAAACGTAAGCAAGAAAACAATAACAGAATCAATTGAATAATTATTAAATTATAACAAGACGGAAGAAGTGAAATAGTGAGATCACACATGGGTGAAGGGGAGTGGGGGGTATATGGGAACCTATAATATCATTTATAATATAATTTGTTAGTTGCGTTGTATTTACACATAGCAAAGGGAAGCCTAGAGCAATTAGATATATTTTAATTTAGGTAATCTGTGTCATAGGCTTATGTTAGAAAATGAATATGGATTTTGAATTTGACACTTGTAAAAAAAAATTGGTTTTGAAATATTATTTTTTTTTAAAAAAAAGAAAAGTCCCTTCTTCCTCATCTCCTTCCTCCCTGTCCATTAGCAGCCTCCTGCCCCATGACGAGGCTACCTGCATGAAGAGCTGGAAGCGAGTCTCCTTCCGCTGCTTGGTTTTGATCAGCTCAAGCGCCATGGACTGGTATGCGCAGAAGCGGGCAGCCATCTGCTGGAACTCCTCGCGTGCAGCCCCGTCAAACTGGGGGGACACAAAGAGGGCGGGGGGGGGGGAGAAAACACTCCTGGGTTAACCTCAGGTGGGTCAGGAGATCACATCGTGTCCCCAAGGCAGCCCAGGCGGTCTGGGATCCTCACCCGGGAAAGCATTAGATCCCCAATCTCCTTGACGATAGGCCCTTCCTCTCGCAGCCTCTTCATCGACTCCGAAAGAGAATCTGGAGGAGGGAAGGATGGTGGGGAAAGGAGAAAAGGAAACAGAAGGGGATGGAGAAGGGGCCTAGTTTTAAACTCCACACAGGCACTCTTTATTTTCAGTGAAAGGCTCTCAGCAGTGGGCAGAGCTGGCCATTTAGGGTCCAGCCAACATGGCAAATGGGATCAAGGCCTCCCGATTTCCCTGCCCTCTCCGCCCTGTGAGATTTGGCAACTGAGGGGCTCTTCGGCTTTGCTGCAGTTCTCCTCCTGAGCAGGGGGCTTGTGGAGGGGAGACCCACTCTGCCTGCTGTAGAAACCACAGGATGGGGGGGGGCCTGGTCCAAAGGGGCTCCAAGGGAGCAGGCGAAGCAGCCTTACTGTGGATCTCCAAGACCTCTGGGAGGTTGGGGAAGAGGAGGGCCAGCTCCTCCCGGGAAAGAAGGCTCTCCTTTCTCAGGCGCTGGTAGAAGAGGACGTCCAGGACACGCAGGATCCGTAAGTGAGAGCCCTCTGTCACAAACAGCTCTGCGGAAAGAGAAGCTTTGATTTGTTCTTAAAAGATTTGGGTCGCGACGTAAACCTGCCCTCCTCCTGAACAAAACTGTGCCATCGATGAAGTGGTAGAGCTGCGTTGTTTAGTCAGACCCCTGATGGTTCCACTCTCTGCTGGCTCTCCAGGGTCTCAGGCAGACCCTGTTCCCTGGGATCAAACCTTTGCCACTGAGCCACGTGGCTCTTCCCCAGCCCGGGCGCCAGTACAGAGCTGGTGGCTCTGGTTACCAGGGCAGCACACCCACCCCTCACCCATCTAATAATAACAATAGTAAAAGGTAAAGGTACCCCTGCCCATACGGGCCAGTCTTGACAGACTCTAGGGTTGTGCGCCCATCTCACTCAAGAGGCCGGGGGCCAGCGCTGTCTGCAGACACTTCCAGGTCACGTGGCCAGCGTGACAAGCTGCATCTGCATCTGGCGAGCCAGCGCAGCACACGGAACGCCGTTTACCTTCCCGCCAGTAAGCGGTCCCTATTTATCGACTTGCACCCGGGGGTGCTTTCGAACTGCTAGGTTGGCAGGCGCTGGGACCGAATGACGGGAGCGCACCCCGCTGCGGGGATTCGAACCGCCAACCTTTCGATCGGCAAGCCCTAGGCGCTGAGGCTTTAACCCACAGCGCCACCCGCTTCCCTTTTAATAATAATAATAATGAATTTTTATTTATACCCTGCCCTTCCCGGTTCAGGGCGGCTAACAACAAATTTAAAACACTTCATTGATGCAACAAAAAACAGCATAAAATACAGTATAAAATGTGAATAACAATAAATTCAGAATTCAAAAATCAGTTTAGGGGGGAAATCCATCCAATAAACATTAGTGTGTGATCCCCAGGGCTAGCTGGCTAAATTAGTCCTATTTGGGCCAGTGAGGACACCAGGGGAGAATTAGCTGTGGGATCCCAGAGCGGGGAATCTTCATAAAAAGGGAAGGAAGGGGAATAAAAGGCCAAGTTTGAATTGAAAGCCAGGCAGAATAGCTCTGTCTTACAGGCCCTATCTAGGGATTCCTCTTCTTCCTTGGAGACATCACAGCACCCCTCAGGGCCAGGAAGCCCCCCCCACACACACACACCTGGCTGCCTTGGCCCTATGTCAGAATGTCAGAGCTCACCAGGCACGCCCCCCACCCCACCCTGTCTTTCTGATGGCGACGGCAGGGAGACCCTCCTCACCATTGATGACTTCCTGGCGGTCGATCTCCCGCTGCGTCAGGGAAGACACAACTTCACGGCCCACGGTGTGCTGCCAGTTTTGCGAGTCCGGCTCCAGCTCCAGGTCCGAGAGCTGGAAGAGGTCGTCCTCCAGCAGGTGGGGCAGGAAGGAGTCGGTGCTGAAGCCCAAGTTTGGGGACTCGATGCTTCTGCGCCGGGGGGGGGGGTTGGAGGGAGACAAGAAGGGGTGTCAAAAGAGGGTCTCTGAGAAAGGTCCTCCAGCCTCAAAAACTGGGCCTTCCTGGAACTAAGAGCTTCAGAGTTTGCCTGCTGATGCAAACGAGAGCCTTGCGATGCTCCTTCCCACGTCATCTTTTAGCTCCATGTGCTTTTCAAGGCTCAGGTTAATTCTGCTCGATCTGAACTGTATCCAGAGCCTCTGGGAAAGTGATGTTTGCACATGTGCTCATTTTCTATCGTCTCTTGCGGCTGGGCGTTCTGCTCCAGGGAAGGCGCGAGTGAGGTGCCAATGGGCTCACAGGGCTAAAAAACTCGGTGACCCCTACCCTAGTTCCTTCCTTGCAGCCCACCAGAGGCAGCATCTCTCCCAAAACAGGGTCTTTATAGCCCCATTATGAGCCAGCCGGACCCAGAAGTCTCTTTCGTGTCGCAGGACGCCCCAACTGCGAGACAGACGGAGAGACTCAACTAAGTGAGCCTCCAGTTCAATTTCTGCTCTGGGGTCTCTGCCACGGTCCAGCGATGGGAGGGAGGACCCCGCCCAGGCATACA
The DNA here is from genome assembly GCF_964188315.1 of Podarcis muralis. Taxonomy (NCBI): domain Eukaryota; kingdom Metazoa; phylum Chordata; class Lepidosauria; order Squamata; family Lacertidae; genus Podarcis; species Podarcis muralis. Next base: position 781,355 of record NC_135670.1, read on the forward strand.
CAGGACCACCGTGACTAAGCACAAGACAGTCGTGGCCTCGTTCCCCCTGCTCCTTTGGGTCACCAAGAATAAGAAGACGAAGAGGAAAACACCTAGACAACCCATTCTTCCTGCCCCATGGAAGAATGCCTGTTTCTCCTGACCCTGGCTGCAAGGATAGCTCACCTGCGCCCCATTTTGGGAGTGTACGGCGGGGTGGGGTTTTCCAGAGACCTGGAGGCACAAGAAAAGATTATAAATGGTGAGCACCACAAGCTCTGTGCTTAACTCCCTCGCGGCTGCGGGAAGGGACGCATCCAGCAAACACTGAGGACACTGAACGCAGACTTCCCCAACCAGGTGCCCTCTGGGGGTTTTGAACTCCAGCTCCCATCAGCCCCAGCCAGCAGGTCAAATGGCACAAGGACTCATGAGGACACAGCCACGATGGCTGGGCTGATGGGAGTTGGAGTCCCAAACACCTGGAGGGCACAGAATGAGGGAAAGAGGGACCCCTTTCCTTTGCAAACAGACAGAGAGCTCCTGAAAGGAAGAAAGGCAAGGATGGGAGGGGGAGAAAGGCGCCCCACGAAGACAAATGCTGCACATCTTAATTAAGGGCCACCTTTCCCCATATATGCCCACTTGATCATTTTTATCTGCGAAAGTGGCACTTCCAGAAGTGGCCCATTCTGCACCTTTAAGGAACTGGTATCTCAGCGTGGCAGCTCCTGCACTCTGGAACTCCCTGCCCATTGAGATTAGGGAGGCAACTTCGCTGCATTTTTGGGGGAGCCTACTAAAATATTTTATTTGGGCAAAGCCTACCAAGACGTGCAGAAGTTGAAATGTATTTTAATCAGTCATTTCAGCTTAGTATGCACACTTTTAACTTCTTATTTCATTAAATTTGCTTTTTGTAAATTTGTTTCTAACGCTGGTTCTTTTTTACGTGCCATTTTAAACGTGAATTTTAGACTCTTTGTAAACCACTTAGCAGCTTTGTTTGAAGTTGGGCAGGATGCAACTTTTGCAAAATAAAGCAAACGAGGAGCAGAAAGCTGCCTTAGCTGCCCGATTACAGTTATTTATTTACTTTATTTATTTAGCAAAAACTGCATCCCGCCTACCTGTCAATAAAACCTTGGAGTGGTTTACAAACAATATAAAAGAGGCTGCTTAAATTGTGTCATCTTGGATGCGAACGTTCTGTTAACGTTGAATGTTAATGTTGGGAGATAAGAGTTGTACATTTATCCACTCCACGTTTACAGTATCTCCAGGCTTTGTCTTGCACATGGCACCTTCGTATGTTGTTTGAACGCTTACAAGTCCATCTCTAGTCTAGCTATTATTCTAGTAAATTTGGTTTTATACTTAGAAGCCAGTTTGTGGTGTTGTTGTTTTGTTGTATCAATGGCTCCTAGCCAGGATGGCTCTGCTCTGCCTCGACAGTCAGAGGCTCCTGAATCCCCCTGGAAACCACAGGTGGGGAGAGTTGTTCTTGCACTCAGGTCCTGCTTAAAGGTTTCCCTTTTGGGTATCTGCTTGGCCTCTGTGAGAACAGGAGGCTGGACTAATCCAGCAGGCTGTTCTTATGTTCTTAACGCTTCTGTGCCAAACTTGACACCTGGCGCAGAACAGCAACCTCAAAGATGGAACAATGATAAGTCGCTTCTAAAGAGATGCCCAGCTGTGGCGTTTGCCTCCTAGGATGGGTCATAAGGAAAGGGTTAAAATAGGTGTGATGTGATTGGCCAGTGAGAACGCAAGGGGGGAATAAAAGTTATCGAGTGTGAGGTTTTGAAAGTCAGTTGAGTTGAGAGCTGAGTTGAGAGTTGAGGTTTGGGGAGTTGAAGAAGGAAGAGGGAGGAATGGGCAGTGGGTTGGTCGAGTTGTATTGTGAGAGAGTGAGAGGAATTGTGAGGTGGAGTCAGATAGATAGTTGGAATAATCAGTTTGGAGTTGTTAGAAATTAAGAATAAGAAACGGACAAGAGAAAAACTAACTGAAACCATAAGCTTGTTCCTGCATTTAAAAATAAACTTGATTATTTGTTTATGTTAACAACTGACTGGACTCTGTGTGTCCCCGTGAGATACGGGGTGGTGGCAGCGGAAAAAGCAATCGCAGAGGCGGCACAGGGTCAATAGACCGTTAAACGTCCGGGGGCCCTGTGTGTGATCGCCACACCAGCTAACAACAGAAATTATCTAGAAAGCGCGTCCAACTTTTGCAAGGTGTTGGAACACTATAAGTACAGAAGGTGGCGCTAGACCTTAAGGCTCAATTTTCACCTGGCAGAGAGGCTGGATGCAGAAGAAGAGGCCGACTGGTGGAGGCGGGTGGCCTCAGCCGCGGCGTCCATATCCACGTCGCTGCGGGAGCGAGGCACGTTCTCTGCTTTGCGCAACCTCTTCAGCTCCTCCCGGCCCTTGAGGCTCTCCGACCGGCCGAGTTTGACCTCCGACCTGGAACTGAAGCCGTGAGGGAGAGGAAGGAGGACAGGTGAGGACTTGGAGCCCACCTGTGCCCACCCCCCTTGCTGGGCGTCCTGGGCGTCCTCCTACCTGTCCGACTCCAGGAGGTCCTCAGGGAAGCTGCCGGTGGAGAGGCGCTGCAGGCCAGGATCCTGCGAGTCATAATGCTGGTTGTTCTCAAAGTGCTGGATGATGTTCCTCACGTTGCCGGGTTTAACTGGTCAGAACGGGAGGGAAAGTCAAGCCGTTAGAAGCCCCCAGTCCCCACATAGCTACAGACTTAACTGGGGTGGGTGAGGGGGCAGACACCAGGGTCTGGCCCAGAAGAAGGCCCAAGGCAGATGACTGTGTAGAGCAGCCTTTCTCCACCTGTGGGTCCCCAGATGTTGTGGAACTACAACTCCCATCACCCCTAGCTAGCAAAGCCAGAGCTCAGGGATGATGGGAGTTGTAGTCCAACAACATCTGGGGACCCGCAGATGGAGAACCGATAGTGTAGAGGGAACTGAAGCGTGGCACTTTTGGGGGGAGGGAAAGGGAGTTGTATCCAGTGCCAGTTCTCCTCAGAGTAGACCCACTGCAACTAATGGACATGAACAACTTGGGTCCACTAATTTCAACTGGTCCACTCTCAGCAGGCCTTGCCTGGAAGTCCTTAATTACACAGTCACACTCCGCTTCTACACAGCTGCCGACGGGATGCGAGGGCCCTGTCTCCGCTCTCGCCATCCTGAACCCCTCTCCCCACATGAAGAGGCTCGGCTTAGGGAGGAAACCTAGGACTACGGATTCCCACAAGGGATTCCCACAAAGGAGGAACCCCGCGGCCTCAGGCCCAGCCCAGTTCCAGGGCCCCCCAGACACCCACTGGCACGAAATCAAAGGGGAAGAAGGGCCACTCCTGTAAGCAGAATGACATCAAGGGGACACGACCTGAATGACCAGCTGTGAAGGAGATGGGAGGGGAAGGGGAAAGGGGTGGCCTTCAGTTCCACTCCGGTGCGTCTGAGAGAGAAGACGGTGCCGTCTCCCCACGGCGAACGCAAGGGGTGGTTTGCACACCTTTCCCCAGGCAATCTCCCACCCCGCTGGGGAAGCCACGGCAGAAAGGGCCCTCTAAGGGCAGCGCCAAGGCCACGTGCCTCACAATTGCATGGCAGAGGAGGGGACGCAGCGAGACTGTGCTGTCCTGGGCGAAGAAGTTAGGCAAGGAAAGGGAAGCGTGGCTTTTGCATGGGGAGGGAAAGAGGGCGGGGGGCGGGGAGAGACCCTGAGCGATTAAATCCAACCCATCCTCACAGAACCAGCGACAACAACAATTTCCAAGGTCTTTTCTGGAAAAAGATGCCTCCTCACCATTTTTTATTTTTTTAAGCAGCGGCAGCGGGGGTGGGGTGGGTAAGGGGGGGTGAGCTGGGAGGGGGGGTGTCAGGGAGAAAAACCAGCAAGGGGTGTGTGTGTTCCTTTTGTTTTTACCTTCAACAGGGGACAAGGGGACATGAAATGCTGAAAAGGAAAACAAAAAGAATGGAATGTCAAAATCAACGTCAAAATCTGATGAAAAAGACAGAAAAAGGAGGAGGAGAAGGGAGGAGAGGAGGAAGGAAGGAAGGAGGAAGCCCGGCTGAATCCACCCCCCCCCCCCAGAACACACTGCAGGAGGGGGGGTGCTCAGCACCATCCCCCCCTGCCCTCATCTGCCCCTGGAACTCACTGCTCTGGGAGGAGCTTTTGGGCTTCCCAATGTACTTGAGGATGGGGTTCCGCTTCTTGTCTTCCATGGCGTCCTTATCCTTCTTGGTGCTGCTGCTCTGTTGACCCAGGAGAGAGAGAGAGGGACGCAGACACACACAGAGTGTGTATTAGGAGAGGCACGGGACACACACACACACACACACACACACACACACACACACACCTTCTCTCCCTCCGGCCAGCCTGACCACCAGCTCACCTTCTTGGCCTTGGGGAAGAACGGCAACCACTTGTCTTTCTCCTGCACCTGAGACTTCTCCACCACGCTGACGGGGCGTGCCTCTCGCGGACGGATCCCCACATGGCCCATGTAGGTGTTCAAGGCGAAGCTCATGGGGGCGCTGCGGGGAGGGAGAGGGGTCAACTGAGCCCCACAAGGGGAGGGCAGGGGGGAGAGGCTGCTGGCATCAGGGCAGCGCAGGCCAGTGGGAGAAAAGCAGAGAGAACGCAAACTAAAGGTAAAGGGGCCCCTGACCATTAGGTCCAGTCGTGGCCAACTCTGGGGTTGTGGCGCTCATCTCGCTTTATTGGCCAAGGGAGCCGGCGTACAGCTTCTGGGTCATGTGGCCAGCATGACTGAGCCGCTTCTGGCGAACCAGAGCAGCGCATGGAAACGCCATTTACCTTCCCGCCAGAGCGGTACCTATTGATCTACTTGCACTTTGACGTGCTTTCGTACTGCTAGGTTGGCAGAAGCAGGGACGAGCAACGGGAGCTCAGCCCGTCATTGCGGGGATTCGAACCGCCGACCTTCTAATCGGCAAGTCCTAGGCTCCGTGGTTTAACCCACAGCGCCACCCACGTCCCTTGACACGACACATACGTAAGATAAAAACCCAGAAATAAAGCAATATGCCATATGAAACGTAAAGAGAGCAGGAAAAAGCAGGTCACTGGCAGCCTCTCAAGGGGACCCTTGGAATTCTCCCCACCTTCTGAGCAGCCTGACCTAGTAGTCCTGGGGGGCTGAGGGGGTTCAAGGGAGACACTCACCTCCTGTCCTCTTCATATTTGGATCTGGAGGAAGGAGACAAAAGAAGGAGGAGGAGGTTAACACGCATCTTCACTTCCTACAGCCTCTCCTCCTCTGCTTACAGCCCAGTCGCTTCCAAGAGACGCCTCACAGGGGGTCCAGGCAGGAGACCCTCTCTTGCCCATTTGGTCTATACTGAAAACCCGCCTTCCTCCCTGCGCACTGGTGCCCTCTGGATGTTGCTGGGACTCCCATCACCATCCCTGACCACAGGGCCATGCTTGCAAGAGGTTGGGCGCATCACTTACAAGCCACAGGGTCAACCACTCCACTTGCCATTAGCAAGCACGTTTTTTATCCCTCAGGACTGCCCTATCGTCTCCCACCTTGAGACCCACACACAGGCACATAACCCTCTGCTGGCAAGTCTCCCTGGGGGAATATCTCTGCCCCCCCGTTCCTGAGGGCCCCAGCCCCACCCTCACCCTGCAGCCAGAGGGGCTTCTTGTCCCTGTAGTTACACGGAGCCTCAAGCCTGGCAGAGCACTGCATGCGCAATCCTTCAGGCAGGATGGGACTGTGGTGGCAGCACAGCCTATGCCCAGACATTATGGCTGTCCCAAATTGGAGCAGGCCCCTTTAGAAAACCCACCGGTGACTCCAGACCGGACAAGATTACAGGGGTCACTCCTTGTGCCTCCCTTGTGTTCTCCAGTCAGAGGAAGGCCTCGGCCACCGACCAGGGTGGGATTGCTCCTCCGTGAACAGCTATCTCTTCCCTCTCTCTCTCTGAGGGCACTCCCAATACACCAGCCGCAAAACAAGCCGGCCTGGCTCAGAGCCACAACTTCCAATCACCCTTCATGATTCCCTCTTGCTTTATTGGCATTAATGCAATAAAACCAGGTCCTTAAAGAAAAGCAGAAACCGGCCGTCAAAGTCTCCAGGAGCAGATGGTGAGCAGAGCAACAGGCAAGGAGTTCCTATGTGATATCTGGAGCCTTGCAAGGCTGGGGGGGCGGGGGAGCCCCTGCCAGGTCAGCCCCTGACACACACATACTATATAAAGGTCAAGGGACCCCTGACCATTAGGTCCAGTCGCGGACGACTCTGGGGTTGCGGCACTCATCTTGCTTTACAGGCCGAGGGAGCCGGTGTACAGCTTCTGGGTCATGTGGCCAGCATGACTAAGCCGCTTCTGGCGAACCAGAGCAGCGCACGGAAACGCCGTTTGCCTTCCTGCCGGAGCGGTACCTGTTGATCTACTGCAACTGACGTGCTTTTGAACTGCTAGGTGGGCAGGAGCAGGGACTGAGCAACGGGAGCTCACCCCGTCACGGGGATTCGAACCGCCGACCTTCCAATCGGCAAGTCCTAGGATCTGTGGTTTAACCCACAGCGCCACCCATTTCCCCACATACTGTATACACACACATTAATGCTGCAGGAAAGTCATCTCAGGTGTGTGCAATCTCAGACTATACACACACACTCACAGGATGTCTCCAAGCTGAGCGATCTGCTTCTCGGCCACCTGGCGCTCCTTCTGGGGGTCTCCGTCAAGGTCCATCAAGTCGTTCTCCCCATACAAGCTTCCCAGGCCCATCGTGCGCTTGGTCCTGCAAGGCCAGAGAGGAGTCCCAGGGCAGGATGAAGACACTCCTCCCTCTGATCGTTCATTCATAGCTCTGTATCCCACCTAACCTGCCCCCGACCCAATTTCCCCAGAACTCAAGGTGGCTTAGAAGATCTAGAAGGAAAGGACCCAGAGGAAAGCAACGCGACACCTGAGATGATGCTGTTTCATTCCATTTGGGCTCTCTTTTAAAGCACAGAAGAGGCACATTTGCTGGACAGGTTTGCTTCTTAAAACAGCTCCAGCTGGCTGGAAGCAACAGCTGTCAGCTTCCTGTCTTAGAAAAGGGCACTTCCTCGGGGATCCCTGCTTGCACGAAGGAGCATCGAGCCCAAAACAAAACTTTATTCTGTTCTATTGCAGGTGGAGGTGGGTACCAACTAAGGGATTCACGTAAGACACACAAAATCCCATCAAAACTACTCAAAACTGGAGTAGTGGATTAAACAAGTGAGCTGAAGTCTAAGATTATTATCATTTTTAATTTTTTTGGGAAATTTTATTTACAACATAACATAATCCCCCCCCCAATACAGAAATCCACCCTCATTAAACGTGAACATAGCATACAATGAACATAACATACAATACAAACAACCAAATAAAAGACTTCCTTCATCCTGTATCTGGCCACCTTATTTACTTCTTATAAGCTGTTTCCTTTATGACTAATTATTAAGATTTTTCTAATTATAACTTAAATATCCACAAAGTCTCCTGCAGACATTAATTGAAACAAGTCCAGGTGTGTATTTTAGGGCACTGTTTTGCGAAGTATTCTCCGCATTTTCCCCAGGCTTTTTGAAGCTCTGGTCTAGTGTGATCTCTAACTGCCTCTGTTAATCTAGCCAGTTCAAGATACTCTAACAGTTTGCCTTGCCGTTCCTTTTTTGTTGACACAGCTTCTTTTTTTCCAGATTTTAGCAATTAGGATCCTTGCCGCTCCTCTACAGATTAAATTAATCAATCAGCACACAGACGCACTTCATAGGAATTCTATTTTCGTGATTTGGAAAGTAACAGGGAAAGGCATAGATAAGTGTGCAGTGGCGTAGCATGGGGGTGCCAGGGGTGCCGGCCACACCGGGGGGGGGGGGTGAGTCCAAAGGGAAGGGACAAGTTCCTTCCTCCGCCGGGCTCCCCGCCGCCACCGCCAGCCTTGCGCCCTAGCGCGCGCCCCGCCGCCGCTGCGCTCCACTCACTGCTCGCAGGAGGAGCAGCTGCTGCAGCAGCGCCGATGCCGCCATCAACGCCTGGCCGGGCACGGGCAGCCTACGCACCCAGACGACGACGCCATCCCCTCGGCCCAGCCACAGGCGGCTGCTTCTGCCGACTGGGAGGGAGGAGAGCTCCGAGGGGCCTCGCCACGCCCTGCGCTCCCCAAAACCCTCCGAGAGGAAGATGGCATACGGGCGAGGGTCTCCCGGCGGAAGGGGGTGCCGCTGGCTCCGGCTCTCAGCGCAAGTCTCAGCCGCGGGGGGGGGGGGGGGCGAGGACAGAGCACGACTGGAAGCCCCTGGACCCAGCCGGGAGGAGGAGAGGCGCTTGCCAAGCCCAGATCTGGAGCTCCACCTACAGCCCAAGGAGAGGAGGGGGCGGGGAGGCGCCCGAGGGGAGGGGGCTTCAGCTGCCTCGGCCCGCGGGGGCTCCGCAAATAATAAAGTTAATAAATTCCTGCTGAGCCTTTGGGGGGGGGTCCTTGGCTCCTTCGCTCGCCCCCAGCCCCAGTGGCGTAGTGTGGGGGGGTGCAGGGGGGGCTGGGCGCAACATCTGGGGGGGGCGCGCTCGCACTCGAGTGCTAAAATCCACGGGTTAGGGGGCGCAAATTACTTGCCTTGCCATGGGTGCTGACAACCCAGGCTACGCCACTGTAAGTGTGTGATGATAAATGGCTAATGAGATAATGTATAACCACCACCGCACCTACCTACCTACAACACACACCCCTGGATGAATGCTCACTGCCTCAAAACTGCCCTGTAAACCAATCCAAACGAAAGCTCAGGAAAGACCTAACCCTGGAAATCTCACCTCCGCCATGTAAGCCTTGGGCAAGTGAATCAGGCCGAACGATGAATCAACTATTTCCCTGGAGGAGCCCCTGATTCCCTTCTGATACAGCGTGTGTTAGTTCTGCCCCCCCCCCCCCGGCCTTCGGGCTCTCTACCCCCAATCCCTTCCCCTCTGCCACCTCCAATTTCCCCTATCAACGTACTTTCGCAGCCGCAGCCAGGCAAGGCACTGGGGGATCTGAGCTCACCTGTAATCCTGGATCTGCTCCTGGATCTCGGGCATGACGGCCTCCTGGGCCTCTAGGAAAATGCTTCGGACGTCCTCCCCATTCCGCAGGCAGGAGTCTGGAGGAGCCATGGATTTGGGGTTGGGGGGGGAGAAAAATAAGTCTTACGAAGGTGTGACAAGGGGAAGACCTGGAGGCTTCTATAGACAGGAGGAGGATGGAGACTTCACAGCAGGGAGGAACATCTCTGACCCTCCAGGTGCTGCTGGACTTGACACCCAACAACCTCGGCTGATGGTGATGGAAGGTGGGGGTCCACAGACGCTCCCCCACCCGTTCTACGGCCTCCAAATGCCTCAAAAGGACACAAGAGCCTGCTGAGCCACAGGGGGCCCATCTAGTCCAGTATCCTATCCTCACAGTGGCCAGCCGGATGCTCAACAGGTCCTGAGCACAACAGCAGCACCCAAGTAAGAACGTAACATAGGAAGAACTCTGTTCCTGGATCAGGCCAGGGGCCCATCCGGTCCTGTTCTCGCAGCGGCCGACCAGATGCCCCAAAAACCCTCACACACGACCCGAGTGTAAGAGTACGCTCTGCTCTCCTGAGGTTTCCAGCAATGGGGTATTCAGAAGAATCGCTGCCTCCGGCCGTGAAGGCAAGGCCCGTAGAAAGAAGACAGCCACGGAACCGAGAAATTACACAAAACAAATGAAATAACGTGAAAATCAGTGAAACGAGAAGTAATCGACTAGAAATATTATCTTATAAAAATAAACTTATAGTAATAAACTAAATAATAATAAAAGTTTAAGGAAAAAATAGGAAAACCTATTTAGTTTATTTCTATAAGATAATATTTCTAGTCAATTACCGCATTTTTCACTCTATAAGATGCACCAGACCACAAGACGCACCTAGTTTTTGGAGGAGGAAAACAAGAAAAAAAAATATTCTGAATCTCAGAAGCCAGAACAGCAAGAGGGATCGCTGCGCAGTGAAAGCAGCAATCCCTCTTGCTGTTCTGGCTTCTGGGATAGCTGCGCAGCCTGCATTCGCTCCATAAGACGCACACACATTTCCCCTTACTTTTTAGGAGGGAAAAAGTGAGTCTTATAGAGCAAAAAATACGGTCCTTCCCGTTTCAGGGATTTTCACGATATTTCATTTGTTTTGTGAAGGCAAAGCCCAGCTTGTTTTCAAGGCCCTTCTGGGCCAGTGACCTTTTGGGCTGTTCTTGGGGCTGATCCGTTCGCCCATGGCAAGACTGACTCAAGGAGCACACGGGAAGAGAAGGAAATTCCCTCCAAGCCATCACTACCTGTCTCTGCTCCGAGATTTCTAATCCTGAAAGGGTCACAGCAGCCCTTTTGCTCAGGAGGTCAAACTCACCTATCTCAGCCAACAACTGATCGGAGACCTTGACTCTCAGAGGCTGAGGAAGGGAAAGAAAAAGACAGGATTGACCCACCAGCACCGGCCTCCCGAGGCCTCTCACACCCCACAACACCAGTGCAACCCGGTACGTGATATGGCTGGGGGGAGCGAGGAAGCCCCCGGCTGCCCCCCCGATCGCTCACCGCAGTTTTCTCCAGGAAGATGTGCCAGATGTCCTTCCCAAGTCCCCGGGCTTCCTTGGGGCTCATCTGCTGGCAAACATCTGCGCACAAGTACAGCAGCTGCCGAGGAGAGAGAGAGGAGGAAGGAAGAGGAGAAAAAACAGGCATCAGGGTGAGAGGGAACGGAGAGGGTGAAGAAATGCCCACAAGAGAGCAGAAAAGGGGGGGGGGTGAGGGGGGAGGGAGGAAGTGGGCCTGGCAGGGCGTCCCCGGTATGGAGTTGCCGTGGGAGCTCCCAGGGAAGACACCATGCCAGTCCAGGATAAATGCCTGGCTGGAAACGGAGGTGGGATTGCGGGCGTGTTTCGCAATTCTTGCACAAGCAGGAACTAACTGTGGCAACCACAGCAAAGCGCATTTCACAGGCTGCAAGAATTACCAAGCGGCTGCTTTCTGCTGGGTCAGGCCAAAGGCCCATCTAATTCAGTACTGTCGACACTGACGGGCAGCCGTGGCTCTCAGGGAGGGGTAGCCCTGACCTGGAGAAGTCAGGGATTGGGCCTGGGATGTTCTGCACGTGCCCCACCACTGAGCCTCCAGAAATGAAGGCTGCAGACCTCATGGCTCTAAAGAACCAGTTTGAAGGGGAAGACAGAAAGCCGCCATCTACCAAGTCTGTGGCCGGCACTGGTTCTCTGGAGTCTCCATCCTCCTTCTTAGGGGGATTGAATCCTGCGCACAAGACACTTTGGTCTCTTTGTAATGCGAGAAAGAAAGTTATCTCCACGTCTGAGGCAACAGCGAGGGCTGGGAATACCTTAATTTGAACCTACACCTTATTAATACATAGGCTTAAGGCACACAACTAGAAAACTGCTTGGCTGACCATCAGCCCCCAATCTTCATGCTGGGAGCAGCTCCTCTGATTCAGAGGGTTTTCAAATAATAAATAATAATAATAATAATGATGATGATGATGATGATGATGTTATATCCCGCCCTCCCCAGCCAAAGCTGGGCTCAAAGCAGCTAACAACAATAAAAGTAGCACAGCATTCTAAAATAAATTCCTTCTAAAATCAATTCAAAATCAAATTAATGGCAACCATTGGGCTAGAGTTCTTTGAGGATTACGAAAGGAGGGGGTCAGGCTGTGTCTTGGCCAAAGGCCTGGTGGAACAGCTCCATCTTGCAGGCCCTGAGGAAAGATGTCACGTCCCTCAGGGCCCTGGTCTCTTGGGACAGAGCTTTCCACTAGATCGGGGCCACAGCCGAAAAAGCCCTGTTTCTGGTTGAGGCCAGCCTAACCTCTCTGTGGCCCGGGACCTCCAAGATGTTTTTGTTTGAAGACCTTAAGGACCTCTGCGGGACATACCAGGAGAGGCGGTCCGTAGGTACGAGGGTCCTAGGCCGTATAGGGCTTTAAGGGTTAAAACCAGCTCCTTAAACCTGATCCTGTGCTGGCACCGGGAGCCAGTGCAGCTGGTATAGCACCGGGTGAATGTGATCCCATGGGGAGGACCCCGTAATAAACCAGCGTATTCCACACATAGGTTCATTTGCCCTGTGGCACCCGATGTCTGGCATGCAGGGGCCTGATTTTGACTGGCTTTCCTTTGAAAGACAAGCACCTGGGTCTTCATGCCTGTGGGAAAAAGCTGGCAGAAATCTAGCTAGCCTCTTTCCTTCCTTCCTGTTGTTGCACCTGTGCTTGGGCACACAGGCTGGGTGCAAAAAGTCTGACACAAACACCAGCAAACTCCCTCCTGCCTTCCCAGCGCATCCCTGACCCCCCCTCCCATCTCCATGCAGCGGCCCAGACTGCCCAGTGGCATGTTCCCTGCATCTCTTCCCACTGGGTCTTGGGAATGGCGAAGGGTAAAAGGAAGGAAGGAGTCCCCTTCGGATCCTACCAGAGGACTCGGGTCAGCCTGAGAGAAGATGTAGCGCAAGAAGACGCCCAGGTGCGCCAGCCGTGTCTTCAGCCTCCCTAAATCCTGGAAGAGGGAGTCACACTGCGGGGAGGAGAGAGAAGAAGAAGAAACACGCTCAGGGGTTGCCAGACGACAACAGAGCCCGGCACAGGGGCCCCACGGACTGCCTCTATGGTCCAGGGTCCACCTCAAAGTGCTTGTTTTGGTCCTGCAAAGCCCTTCATTGCTCAGGACCTCCAATACCTAATAGCGGCCCGGACTCTGTCTTCATCCTCATCACCATCAGGCCCTTCTCTGTATACCCTGCCTCTGGCCGAGATCCAGAGGTTGCCCTTTTCTGCTGCGCCCTCTCCCCTCAATCTCTGCCCAGGGAGGTCCTCCTGGCACATACCTTAACATCCCATCAGACCAATAATAATCATAATAATTTATTATTTATACCCCGCCCATCTGGCCAGCCACTCTGGGCGGTTTCCAACAAAATATTAAAATACAATAGGCTATTAAACATTAAAAGTTTCCCTGAACAGGGCTGCCTTCAGATGTCTTCTAAAAGTCTGGTAGTTGTTGTTCTCTTTGACATCTGGTGGGAGGGTGTTCCCCAGGGCGGGTGCCACCACCAAGAAGGCCCATCCTATCAGCGTCCCATTCAGACATGCAGATTCTCCGGGGCTTTTGAGGGGTTACGATCGGACATTGGGGGTGGGGTGGGGGTGGCCTTAGAGAGGTACTGTATTCTTAAACCTGACAAATAATAATAATGTCTTTACATAGTGTATGTATGTTTCCCAGAGGCATTTTGCGCTTGGCAGCTAATAAAATTAATAATAATAGTAATATTTTAAAATTCTGAATAGAAGATGCCAGCCGACCCCATTCTACTCTACTATTAGAAGGCCTGTTACCGCCCCCACCCCCCGACCAAGGAAGGATGGGTGAGGCAGTGACGGTGTTACTACCTCATTGTTGAAGTATCCCGGGTCGTAATCTTCCTCTGGACCAATGATGAGCGGCCTCAGCGTCCGATCCGAGCCCTGCAAAAGGTCATTTATCAGGGTGAGACACATCACAAACTGCAGAGGAAGACCCAGAAGTTGTTGCTTTTTTGGGGGGGGGGGAGAAGCTGAGAATAGTTATGTCTCAGCTTTATTATCTAAAATGGAAGTTTCAGAAGGAGAGCGAGCTGGTGTTATTATATGTGTATTTAATGGTCTCTGATGGGTAAGGTCTGTATTCACTACTGTTGTTTTAGAAATCTGAAATGAAAAGGGGGGGGGGGAAACCACCCAGAATATTAGCCCCCCCCCCAATGAAATGGAAGTTCCTACCCACCTTGTGGTCAGGGGTGGGTGAGTGGGAATCAAAATCCCAGCTAAAGGGTTGGGAAACTGAAGGGCATGGGTAGGCAACCTAAGGCCCGGGGGCCTGATCCGGCCCAATCACCTTCTCAATCTGCCCCATGGACAGTCTGGGAATCAGCATGTTTTCACATGAGTAGAATGTGCCATTTTATTTAAAATGTATCTCTGGGTTATTTGTGGGGCCTGCCTGGTGTTTTTACATGAGTAAAATGTGTGCTTTTATTTAAAATGCATCTCTAGGTTATTTGTGGGGCATAGGAATTCGTTAATTCCCCCCCAAAATAAAATACAGTCTGGCCCCCCACAAGGTCTGAGGGATAGTGGACTGGCCCCCTGCTGAAAAAGTTTGCCGGCCCCTGCTCAAGAGGCTCAGAAAAGCGAGAGATGCAGGGGTAATTTTTCAAGGGGTGCTTTTAAAAATGGGGAAGTGTGGGGGGGCAGGAAGTCCGGACCCTCACCTGTTCTGCGGAGGGGGAGAATGGCGTGTCTGACCCCTGGCGCCGATGGTGCTGGAACATTCTGGAGGTGATGACTGGGGAGGTGTGGGGGCTGTCCAAGCCAGGGTCGGACAGGACCGAATTCCGGTTCAGGGAGATCTGCCCCAGGAAGAGAAATTGCATTACTGAGACCGCACACACACACACACACCCCACTTTCATTACCGGCCCAAGGAAGCCGAACCCCAAGCAACCCCTTCCGCACTTGCCTCGCTGACGGAGGGGAACCGCTCTGTGCCAGAGTCCATGCCACTGTCACCGTCCTGAGAGTCCAAGGAGAGGCGCCCTGGAGAATGCAGAAGGGGGGACAATGACGACACAGTTAAGAGCCCTGGCAGAAACTAAGAAAACTTGGGGTGGGGCCTCCGAATTGTCAATATTTGGCAGGAGAGATTCAAGGACATACCAAGAACATAAGGAGAGCCTGGCCGCTGCTGAATCACGTCAAAGCGGGTTGGACTAAATGACCCCTGGGGTCCCTTCCAACTCCCTAGAATTCTGTGATTCTATGATCTAGTCCAGCATCCTGTCAACACAGTTCCTTAAGAACCTAGAAATCGAGACAGACTGCCTCTGCACCTGGGGCTTCCTCCTCCTCGAACCGCTTCCATCCCAGAAGGAACTTTCAACCAACAATGAGCACATGACTTTGCTTATTTCCTCCTCCCTCCTAATCCATTTTCCTTTTGTGCCGAGTCTTTTTAGATTGGAAGCCTGAAGTGGGGCAGAGATAGACAGTCTTGTCTGTAAGCTGTTCTGGAGAGTTGTGTGTGTGTGTGTGTGTGTGTGTGTGTGTGTGTGTGTTGGGTTGGGTTGAAGAGTAAGATAAAGAAAATGCGTAAATGAATTTTGCACACTTCTATGCAGAGGGAATTTGTCTTTTTCCATTATGTTCCCTAAATGTAGAAGAACAGCAAATAAGGGAGAAAGCTCAGCTAGCCCCGACCCCCTTGACACACACACACACACACACAAACACACACCATTTCTGAAAACAAGGCCCACAAATCAGTGAGAACCTCCTTTGCTGCTTGGAAGGAGGGAGGTGCAGAGGCTCTCTGGCCCTGGCATCCAGTCCCACAGAACAACTCACCATCGGTGACTCGGGAGCTGCTGAAGTCACTGAAGAGCCGGGTGGTGGAATCCTGAAAGGGAAAGAGGTTGAGAGCTCAGCACCAGATTCACCCTCCCTGTAAGAATGGTGGGAAGATGGAGAAAAGCAACACTGGGATCAATCCTGAGACTATCGGAAGGGCCTGGCTTCCAAAGGGAGCCCATCTAGTCCCACCTCCTGGTCTCACAGTGGCCAAATGCCCCCAAGAACCTAGACTGCTTCTGAACGTAAGAAGAGTCTGGCTGCTGCTGGATCAGGCCAGCTGCCCTCATGGTGGCTGACCAGATGCCCCAAAGCGAGGCCCACAAGCAAGACCTGAGTGCAACAGCGACACTCTTCCCAGGCATGTCAAAATTATTTTAGAAAGACCTGGATTGGCTCCCAGGACGTTTCCGAGCACAATTCAAAGTGTTGGTGCTGACCTTGAAAGCCCTAAACGGCCTCAGTCCAGTAGCCCTGAAGGAGCATCTCCACCCCCATCGTTCTGTCCAGACACTGAGGTCCAGCTCCGAGGGCCTTCTTGTGGTTCCCTCGCCGCGAGAAGCCAAGTTACAGGGAACCAGGAAGAGGGCCTTCTTGGTGGTGGCGCCCACCCTGTGGAACTCCCTCCCCATCAGATGTCAAAGAGAACAACAACTACCAGAATTTCAGAAGACATCTGAAGGCAGCCCTGTTTAGGGAATCTTTTAATGGTTGAAGTATTACGGTATTTTAATATTTTGTGGGAAGCCGCCCAGAGTGGCTGGGGAAGACCAGCCACATAGGCGGGGTATAAATAAATTTATTAATTATCATCATTATTATTATTAATTATTATTATCATTATTATTATCATTATAGAATAATTACTTTAGAAGGGACAAAAACCTGATGTGGCAAGACGCATTCCCCGCTGGGGACTGATCGTATTTGTTCTGCGGCTGCAGGATGCCAACTGAAATTCGGGGGAGAAAAACAGGGCACCAGGTGGGAGAGGAGAATGGGATGGAGGAGTGTGTGGCTGGCAGCCGCCCACAACAGGAGCACTGCGTCCCGCCCTGTTCGGATGGAGCATGGCGCGCTCTGTGGGCGGCACAGGAACTCTCACGTCGTTGGCAAACAGCACCACCGTCCACTGTCCACTGAGCATCGCCAAGCTCAACCGGTCACAACCTTGACCCATCCTCACTGCAGCCGACGGTCCACGCTGCCCCCTCCTCAACACAGCCCCCACCCCCACAGCCATTCACTCACCAGAAACCCTCCTGTCTCTTGGCGGATCTTGTGCTGCAGCTGATTGACTCTCCGGCGAGCGCCTTCAATCTGCTCCTCGATCAGGGAAGCCGGATTCCGATTGTAGGCCTCGTAGCAACGCTGTTCGAAGGTGGAAGGCAGGTACCAAGATTACAGGGTTGCTTTTTCAAAAGAGAGATCCAACTGGTGGCCGCCAACACACACCCCCCCCCCGACTGACAGGGAGCCAAGGCTGTCCAGTAGATTTTGCAAAGGGCTAGCAAAACATAAAGCATTGGCCAAGATCACTGTGGCGATCACAAAGGGTCCCCGGATGTTTAACGGTCTATTGATCCCTGTGATCGCTTCCCCGCTGCCACCAACCCATTACTCTCGGGTAAAACACTGAGTCCAGAGAGAGTTGTTAAAAGTGAACCAAAAAACCAAGTTTATTTTACAAACGTTAACAAGTTTATGCTTTCTCAGATAATATTCCCATCAGTATCTTAACTTTAGTTTCTTTACCAGCCTATACCTTCCTAATACCTTCTGGCTGATTATCTCAACTGTTTGACTGCCTCCTCTTAACAAATTCTCTCCCTCTCTCACACCAGACTAGCCCAACCCACAGACTTATCCTCTCTGTCTCTTCTCACTCCAGACTGTCTTCTCAACCACCCTAACTCTAACTCCCCCCAAAACCTCTGTGCTTAAACCTTCTACACAGTTAACTCTGCCCCTTGGGTTCCCATTGGTTAGTCATTTTACAATTAGTTAAGCCTTTCTTTATGAACCCAGTATGATGTCACACACCTAGGAAGGAAACCGCCACAATCATCAATTCAAAAAAGGGATGGCCGCCGTCCCAGTTGTTAGAATTGGTTGAGACAAGGAGGGCAGGGGCTGGTTTCTGCACAAAACCCCTCCGATTTGCAAGAGGGTGGCAGTAAGAGAAACAGCAACATGGGTTAACCGCTGGCTTCAAACGGGGGGAGATCAGGCAAGTTGTGGGACTTCAACTCCCAGCAGCAGCAGCAGCGGCCAGGATGGCCAATGGTCAGGGAATCCAGCAATACCCAGAGGCCTCAGTCCTGCCTGTATCCCACCACCCCACAAGCACTTAAAGGTCAAGGGACCCCTGACCATTAGGTCCAGTCGTGACCGACTCTGGGGTTGTGGTGCTCATCTCGCTTTACTGGCCGAGGGAGCCGGGGTACAGCTTCCGGGTCATGTGGCCAGCATGAGTAAGCCACTTCTGGTGAACCAGAGCAGCGCACGGAAACGCCGTTTACCTTCCCGCCGGATTGGTACCTATTGATCTACTTGCACTTGCTTTTGAACTGCTAGGTTGGCAGGAGCAGGGACCGAGCAACGGGAGCTCACCCCATCGCGGGGATTCGAACCACCGACCTTCTGATCGCAAGTCCTAGGCTCTGTGGTTTAACCCACAGCGCCACCCGCATCCCTCCACAAGCACTTACAAGCCCAAAAGGGCCACAAGAGAGCCCAGTGCAGCGAACTAGGAAGGGAGTCCCATTCCACCACAATGAACTGCTCTGCTGCAGGCAAGACCCCAGGAGGCTCAGGAGGCAAGCAAAACCACCATGACAGGTCCAGCAGAGCCCCACTCCACTCCCCTGGATGGACCATCTATCAGAGATTCTTCATCTGTGATTCCTTCACCGCAGAGGGTTGGAGTAGATGACCTTTGGAGGGCCCCTCCAACCCTTCAATTCTATGATTCCTACCTGCAGCTCTGCCTCCTCCTGCCTCAGCATGTTGCGGAGAATCTGTGTTGCGTGCTTCTGGACTTCTGGATCCTAAGAGTTTTCGAAAAGGCCGGAGTGGGGAGGAAGGGAGGTCAGTTAAGGCTGCCTGCGGCCTCTGCACTGTCCTCCAGCCCCACTGCACAGGACCCCCCCTCTCATACCTGCAGGGGCTTTGGCCCAGTGATGCGCTGCGGCGGAGGCAGCGGTGGCGGAGGGGGCGGAGGGGGGCACGCAGGTGTGAGCTGAGGAGCCCCCGGCTGGTGCCCATCCTGCTGGGAGCCCAGGAACCCCACGGAGGCAGGAGGGGAGCCCAAGAGGGTGAGGGCGACGTAAGCACCGGCTGGGGGGAGCAGTGAGGGGGGAGGTCAGGAAGGGACAAGACAGAAAGATTTGTGTTAAAAACTTGAGCCGTTTGGCGGTCCCCGTTTCCCTGAGAGGGGGCACACGCCCACCAGACCAAATGAACTATAACCCCCAGATTTCATTCATAGGACCCTCGCACCTACAGGACCGCCTCTCCTGGTCTGCCCCGCGGAGGACCTTAAGGTCCACAAATGACAACACTTTGGAGGTCCCGAGTCGCAAGGTGGTTAGATTGGCCTCAACCAGAGCCAGGGCCTTTTCAGCACTGGCCCCGACTTGGTGGAATGCTCTGTCCCAAGAGACCAGGGTCCTGTGGGACTTGACATCGTTCCTGCAAGACAGAGCTGTTCCACCAGGTCTTTGGCCAAGGCACAGTCTGACCCCCTCCTTTGGCAATCCTCACAGAACTCTAGCCCATGGTTGCTATTAATTTGATTTTGAATTGATTTTAAAATGAATTGATTTTAGAATGCTGTGTTATTTTTATTGTTGTTAGTCGCTCTGAGCCCGGCTTTGGCTGGGATATAAATAAATAATTATTATTATTATTATTATTATTATTATTATTATTATTATTATTATTATTAATGTGCCCACAGGGGTCTTCAGTACCCTTGCTGGGGAGTTTCTCCAACCTTCTTGCCAAGGGCACACACACACACACACACACACACACACACACACACTGCCCCCAGTATTCCCCAGAAGGGCTGAAAGCCGGTGCTTTAATTCAGGGCCTGCCGGCATGTCCCACTCACATTTTATGAGCTTCACAACTTCCAGGTGGGAGCTGTTGGTCACCATCGTCCCGTTCACCTGGCACAAGAAGAGAGAGAATCAGAGGGTGCTGGGGGAGTCATGCTGGAGAGACAACAGGCTCCCTGCACCCCCACATGCCCCCGGCATCTCAAGGGAGGTGGTGGTCTCCTCTTGGGCACCCAAGACCAGGCACGTCCTCAGAGCCAGCCTGGCGCTTGCTCTGGGGAGCAGCTGGTTCAAATCCCTGCTCATCCATCGCAACCCTTGCTGGACGACCTTGGGCTGGTGTAGTTGTGAGGGGAAGGAATGGGATTAAGACAGAACAGACAACACCTTCAGCTCCTTGGAGGAAGAATGGGGAGCAAATGAGATGCAAACTTTTCCTGGGGCAGGAATTTTGAGGAAGGGACGCTTGCCCAAGGGCGAGGGAGGCGCTCAGGAACATGGCAGAAGGGGTCGTTTTTCTACCTGGGTAAGTTCAGAACTACTCACTTTGACAATCCGGTCACCCTCCTGAACGCCGGCCTTCATGGCGGCTCCTCCTGTGGAAACAGCAGCACAAAACGCGACACAGGAGACAGACAGACAGACTTTTGAGATTATGCCATAAATAATCTGCAGGTCTTGTGTATTTCAACCCCCCCACACCACCACCATTTGGGTGATTATTTTGCTAGGCGGGATCTTAAAACCACAGCTGGATTTGAGTTCATGATCCTGGCTGCAAAATGGACATTCAACCACAGTTCCCTCTTCCAGATGAAAAAAGAAACTCTGATTTTGAACAGGAGATTTTGAACAAGCCGCTGTGTGAAGAGAGGGCTGCGTGTACAGGGGTGGTGATGATTCCTAGCTTATAAAACCATGGCCTGTGGAGCCAGGAGTGTTATGTTCAAACCGGGCCGTTATGTTGCAGTCCTTACACCAGTCCTTTAAGGTAGAACAACAGGATTGCCCCCATGTTGCAGATGGGAACGGGCAGAGGCTGCCAGCTCACTTTCCAAGTTAAATTCAGTTCCTGTTTCTGTGGAGGGTTGAGTCAGGGGAAGGAGGCCGGGGCCCAAAGCCCACCCCCCCCCCCAGCTCCCCACACTGCTCACCTGGCCGTACAGATTGCACCAAGACGATCCTGTCCCCACTGACGGTGAAGCCAAAGCCATGCTGGTCTTTCTGGATAATGACGCAACGCTGGACCAAACCTTGGAGGAGGAAGAAGAAGAAAACAAAAGACCAAGGCTTATTATGCTGTTCCTCCACCAAGTTCAGGCAAGAGCCCGCCTGCTCAGGAGCCGTGGCACTGAAAGGCTTCCCAGGGGAACGGACTTGATTTGGCGCAGCTCTGAGAAGCGGCCAAGGGCGACCAGGAAGCCCCTCACTGCTGCTGCCCTTCTTCCCGCCTCTCCCCCGGGAGAAAAGGGCTCACCTGTTGTTTCGCTGGAGTCGGATGGCTGACGGCGGTGGCCAGGAGAGCGCCGTTCTGGAGCCGAGTCGCCCAGGGAAGACAGGCTGCTCAACCTGCAGAGAGAGAGAGAGAAGGAAGGAAGCGACTGAGAGAAGGAGCAAAGCAACGGCAAGTGGGTTGCAGCAAGCCAGCAACTGCCAACCGAGCGCCCACCAGATGTTTTGGGCTGGTGGGAGTTGCAGTCCACATCTGGCTGGCCACGGCTGCAACAGGCCACTTCTGACCCATTGTATATACCTCGGCTGAGGGACACATGAGACGAATAGGAACCTAGTACTTTAAGCAGACCCTGTTCCTCCTTGGCAGAACCCCTGCTCCCTTAAATTCAGCACTAAGTTCTCCTCAACGCTGCAGGAATTGCGCCAGCCCATGTGGAAACAGGGACTGTGAGGTTTTCATCGCTGGGGCCGACGCTTCTCCTCTCACTGCTGCCCCAAGAGCAGAAGATGGAAGCGAGAGAAAAGAGGAGGTTCAAGATGCCCTCTGGCTGGCCCACAGAGCCTCAAGATCACCAGCCAGGCCATCACAAGGTGCCTGAGGATTCCTGGTCCTTTATGGAAGTTTCTGAGCCACATGGGGCCATTTGGAATGGCCACCAAGGCCAGCCAGCTGAGGGATGGTCACCTTCAACCTCTGCTTTCCCTCTGACCTCCTGTGGCCACGGCTGCCCTTCCCTGCTGTTTTCTGCCTCTGGCCTGGCCCCCAGGGACAACCAAGGCCGCCCCAGCATCCATGGCCAACCCCCACAGGGAGTTGATGCAATGCAGTGGACTTCAAAGACCAGTGGAAAGCGGAAGGGGCAACCACACACACACACACTTCTGAGGGACGCCATTCCTGGTGGTTTGACATGGACAGTCAGTGGCGGAGGGGTCAAGGAGCCATGAACATGTGACAACATGAGCAGGAGGAGGGGAAGGGCATGCAAGCAGCCACGTTAAACACACACACACACACACACATACACACACACACACACAGCAAGAGGCAGAGGAACATCCGACATCTTACCAGGCTGCAATGGGGCTGATGAAAGGACACAAGACAAGCAGCGATGGGTGGAGAGACAGACAAAAACAGACAACAGTGGAAGAGTTATGTCCGGCGATTGTTCCCCTCTCATCAGCTGTGCTGGCGGATTTAAAGCCACAGCCCAAGGACCCTGCTGCTGGGCTGGGACCACTGCACCTGCCCACTTCAGTTGCTCCCCAAAGACCCCCAGAGCTATGATCATAAACAGCCCCCTTCCCATGTTCTTGGACTCCAGCGCCCAACATCCTCATCGTCCGCCAGCCGTTGGAACAGAGGAAGCTGCCTTATGCAGAGAGGCTATTGCTCCATCAAGCTCAGGACTGTCGACCTGGACTGGCCATGGCCTCCCAGGGTATCTCCCAGCCCCACCTGGGGACTGAGCCTGGGACCTTCTGCATGCAAAGCAGGTGTTCTGCCCACTAGCCCTCCCGCCAGCCACATGGGCTGCAGGGGCTGGTGGGAGTTGGGGTCCCAGCCGCATGGGGCGGGGGTCGCAGCTTCCACAACCCTGTCTGGAAAAGAACATGGCAACCGAGGTCCTCCTCGTCATCAAGGGCACCCCTTCTTCAAAGCCACTTCTGGCCCCAACTCTGTCTCCCCATTGCAAACTGCCAACACCTGCTGAGCTCTGGGGGAAAATACACATCTAGTTTGCAAAGCCAATTGTTAAATGCATGCTCTGAGATCTGCGTAACTGATGGTCAAGAGGTCACTTTAGGGAAGAGAGAGAGAGAGAGAGAGAGAGACTCACACCTCAAGTCAAATATTGGGCTTTCAGGGAGTCGTATGGGAGAGCCAAAAGCATCAGGCCACACACAAAGATGATGTTTAAAAATAACACCCACAGTTGTTACACATCGTACAGCAGGGAGGAGGGAACATCTGTGGCCGACCCAGATGTTGCTGGAACTCCATCTCCCATCATCCTCATCCCTGGCCACTGGAGGAGGGCTGATGGGAGCTGGGAGCCCAGCCAGTTCCCCCCCATCCCTGCCCCAAATCGTTCTGCATCCCAGCTGCTCCCATCTTACCTGGGCAGGTGAGGGTGCTTTTTACTGGCTGATCTGTTGCAAAGGAGGGGAAGACAGAAATTGACACCAAAGACAGGGGTTGGCAGAGACCAGGCAAGGCCAGAGGAGAGCGTGAGGGAAACAGAGAAAGAGAGAGAGAAAGAAAGGAGATGTAGACATGAAAAGGCCACAACAACCACAAAACACAACAGCTTCCAGGACTCCAGGCTCAAAGGCCCCAATCCCCTTGCTTTAAGGAAAAGCTCCTTTTCCAGCCTGAGGGCCGCATTTCTTTCTGGGCAATCTTCCAAGGGCCGTATGGCAGCAGTGGGAAGGGCCAGAGGCATAGCAATGCATTTAAATTGTACCTGTGTGGAGTAGCCTATTTTCTACACACACTCACAACCACACTCCATCCAGGCAAGCAAAAAGATTAGGAGAGCTCAAGGTCACAATTCAGGCGAGGCAAAACACCCAAGGAGGGCGCAAAGCAGGGATAGTCAGAGGCCTGGCCTAGGGGGAGTCCTGAGGGCCAGAGAGAGAGAGTGCCAAGGGCCACAAATGCCCCTCCAAGCCCTGCTCTAAGCGACATGCTCCCTTTACAAAGGAATTAACAAACCACAGTGGTACCTTGGTTTACAAACTTAATCCATTCTGGAAGTCCGTTCTTAAACCAAAGCGTTCTTAAACCAAGATGTGCTTCCCCATAGCAGCAGGGGACTCAATTTACAAATGCAACACACTCAACAGGAAGCGGAACATGTTCTTATTCCAAGGCAAAGTTCACAAACCAAAACACCTTCTTCCGGGTTTGCAGCGTTCTTAATCCAAGCTGTTCATAAAAGAAGCTGTTCTTAAACCAAGGTACCACTGTATTTAAAACCAGACTGACAGCCAAAATGCCTCTGAACATGTGCAGGTTCCTTGTTTGCACTTCTCTCTCTCTCTCTCTCTCTCACACACACACACACACACACACACACCCCTTACTGCTTCCCGACACTCAATTAACACAACATACAGTTAGGCCCCTGCAAAACCAAGATCCACAGCGGTTGTTTATTCCAGTGCTGAAGTAACCACACATGTCTACGGTGTAAAGATTTGGGGGGGGGGGTGTTTAAGGCAGCTCAACACACCATTTTTCTAATTGCTACTTCTGTCCACTGGGACTGGGCAAGATCTCTGCAAGATCAGGCATGAACTGCTGCAAAGGAGCTCAGTTTCACATTCTCCTGCACTGCAGAAAAAAGGAACCGTGCATTGGGCTGCATCTCAAACGCTGGCTGGTAGCGGGGGGGCGGGGGACGGCGATGGCGATGGGAGTCGTGGTCCGAAGCATCTGGAGGGCACCAGGCTGGGGAAGCCAGGGGCCACCACACACAGCAACCATCAAACACAGCACAGGAAGAGAGCCTGGTGACAGTGATTCAGGAGAAATTAAGATACCGTCAGCGCTCGTGGATCAGGCCAAAGGGGGCAAATCTAGTCTAGCACCCTGTTCTCACAGTGGCCAACAACCAGGTGACTATAAGAAGCCCCCAAGCAGAACCCGGGCACCACAGCACTCTCTGCTTCTGCAGTTTCCAGCAACTGCTATGCAGAGCCATTTCTGCCTCAGCCATTGTGGCTTGTAAGAAGAAGAAGAAGAAGAAGAAGAAGAAGAAGAAGAAGAAGAAGAAGAATCTATTATTTGTACCCTGCCCATCTGGCTGGGTTTCCCCAGCCACTCTGGGCAGCTTCCAACAAAGATTAAAAATACAGTGGTACCTCTGGATGTGAACAGGATCCGTTCCGGAGCCCCGTTCGCATCCAGAGCTGAAGGCAACCGCATCTGCATATGCGCGGGTCATGATTCACAGCTTCTGCGCATGCGCGTGATGTCATTTTGAGCGCCTGCGCATGCGGTGAAACCTGGAAATAATGCATTCCGTTACTTCTGGGTCGCCACGGAGCGCAACCCGAAAGCGCTCAACCTGAAGGAACTTCAACCCAAGGTATGACTGTACATCAATGTAGCCATTGGTAGCCTTCTCCTCATCCATGAATTTGGCCGGTCCTCTTTACACGCCATCCATCAGGAGGGAGTTCCATCGTTTATAACTGTGCGCTGCGCAGAGAAGGACTTTCTTTTATCTGTTCTGAACCCGCCAACATTCAGCTTCACTGGTCTGCAGGTCAAAACTAGCGCAGCTATACACCCACCCTCAGCCCCAGGGCTGGCTGGGGCTGGCAAGTCCAGAACGCCTGGAGGGCACTGGGTTGGGTAAGGCAAGTCTCCAGCAACAAAGGCAGCGACGACCAGCAACCTAAAAACCTCTTTTTGGGATCTGCTCTGGTGGCACAGGAAAGGGAATGGGTACCTTTGCCCAAAATGCCAAGGGGCTGCCAGCCTGGGTTGGCTCTGAGATCTGGGCACAAGAGACTTTGACAGAAGCAGGAGAGGGTTTTTGCAAAAGGAGAGCAAGTCTTCCAGCAATCTGTGGTTTGAGCCTGGAGGCCAGGAATTCCTGGTTTTGCTAAGTGGGCTTGACCCCATCTTGCTGTGTGGGCTTTGCAGGGGGTGGAGGAGGAAGGGGAAAGTACCTTTGCTCTTATGGGAGGGGCAACAACAACACCCCCCCCCCAAAAAAAATGCACCCTTACCCATCACCTCCTGTGAAGATGGGAGATAAAGATAGGCATTATTTCCTGATCTCAGAAGGATAATAATTACCATCTGGAGAGAGAGATCTCCACCTGAGAAACGAGCTCCAGTATAAACACAGCCTGGGTAATTCCGAGGCTTCTACAAGCCTCTCCACCCTCCAAAAAAAAATTAATTTATTATGATATGCAAATGAGCACAAACGGGAGCTTATTTGGGAAAACACAGCGTGGTGGGGAGGCAAGGCTGGCAAATGCTAAATCAGCAGATGCAGGCAGAAGCAGAAGCAAAAAATAAGGGTGTGTGGAAACCCAGGCCCAAAAAAGAGAAATTAGCAGGGTATGAGAATCCCCTCCGCAAAAGGACAGAGAACCAAATCAGAGCAAAAAACGGCAACATCCAAACAACCAAGAAGGGTCTGTGTGTGTACGAGAGAGAGAGAAATCTCCCTCACACACAGAAACCCACGCCCCACCCCAAGGAAAGAGGCGCTCTTGCTTCAGCAAGCACATTTGCACAACACGGAATGTCTTTCCGAAACCACAATTACAGGCATGGAAGGAGGCGAAGGAAGGTAATTACATCCTCGTTCCATCAGATCAGTGCTCCCTTTGGACCACCTCCACACACAAACACACACATCTCCCCCCTTTTCTTCTTCTGCGTTTTGTTTTCCAAGTCTGCCTCTGCTAAGAGGATGAGGCCACAAGCCACGGGTGCTGCGATTTCCACTGGCTTCCCAGCCGGCAAAGATTCGCTACCAAACCCAGCCCTCTTCCACCACCGCAGAGCATAGCTGTCAACTTACAGATTTGAAAATAAGGGGCCAGCAGCCTCGAAAATAAGGGATCCGCAGCCAAAATAAGGGATTTTCCGGGCACAGGTGTGTTCAGCTTCTGAGCTCCTCTGAGCCAAAGGCAGAAAGCCCGGCCAGCAGCCAAACGAAGCCTCATCAATAAGGGACAGCAGCGGGACATGGCGCTGGGATAAGGGACTGTCCCGCCAAATAAGGGACGCTTGACAGCTATGCCGCAGAGCGCTGGTGCTCACAGCCCTTCCAGAAAGACTGATGGCCTTAATAAAGGCATTGTCCTAAATATGAAATTACCAATCTGAAGCCCCTTTTGGGCAGGGACCTGCCCTCCCATACTTCGCACATTGCATGAAAGCAGGAGCTGCCTAATGGTGATGATGATTTTGTTCCGTCTTTTCACTTCACCTCCTCCTCTACGCCTGCCCTGTATGTTTCCTTGACACCAAAGAGGCAGCTGTCTGACTGCCAGGGTCGAAACTGGCCCACAAAGATGGGGGGGGGGTGGAGCCTCCAGCTGCAGGGGCAGTGTGCTGCAGAAAACCTGGAGGAAGGCCAGTGGCCAGAAACAGGATGTTGCTCTCAGGCACAGCAGGACTACAGACATGTGAAGGAAGGCCAGAGGCTCAACAGAGCCTGAAATTGAGTTGAGGGTCTGCTAATGCCCATTAGTCGCTGCCCCCTCCCCCAATTGACAGACCCTCCTCCAGCTTGTTCCCACAGAGCCTGGATCGCTTTCAGTGGCAGCCCCAATCAAGGCGAATATTTTGTAGCAAGCCCTACTTCCAAATCACACACACACACACACACACACACACACAGTGTGTTCTGATTGATTGATTGATTGATTGATTGATTGACCTATAGCTTTTTAAAATCCTGCTCTGGCAAAAAGACAGGGGTCCCAAGAACTGTTTGCAAATACTAGTAGCTGGTCAGTCCGTGCCCACATCAGGCTAACAAATCTAAAAACACACGACACAAAAGGAAAAGAGATTGGGGAGGGAAGAGGAGGGGAAAGCCAACTTGGGGATTCATTCTTAGTTATTGGAGTGACCAGCCAGAATGGGAACTCTGCTGAGTTCAACTGGAAATGAGTGAAGGGTCAAGGTAAAGGTAAAGGGACCCCCTGACCATTAGGTCCAGTCGCGGCCAACTCTGGGGTTACGGCGCTCATCTTGCTTTACTGGCCGAGGGAGCCGGCGTACAGCTTCCAGGTCATGTGGCCAGCAGGACTAAGCCGCTTCTGGTGAACCAGAGCAGCGCACGGAAACGCCGTTTACCTTCCCGCTGGAGTGGTACCTATTTATCTACTTGCACTTTGACGTGCTTTCGAACTGCTAGATTGGCAGGAGCAGGGACCGAGCAACGGGAGCTCACCCCATCGCAGGGATTTGAACCACCGACCTTCTGATCGGAAAGTCCTAGGCTCTGTGGTTTAACCCACAACGCCACCCGCATCCCTGAAGGAGCAGGGATAAAACTGGCAGATTAAAACCAGCCCAGGTAATGCAACTGCCTGGTTGTCTTTCTCAGGTCTGCATCCCCTCACCCCACCTCACCCAGTCCCCAATTTTCCTGCATTTCCTACCAGGGAGATGTGTCAGGATGGGGGTGATGGAAATAGGGAAGGACCCAAGGGGCAGGCAGAAATAGAAAGAGAAAGAGAAAGAAAGAAAGACTCTCTAGCTGATTTGAAGCCAAGAGGGAAAAAGGACGAAGCAGCCATTGGCACCTCCTGGAAGATACGGCATTAAAAGATATACGTATGCATGTATGTATTAGAGAAGGCTAATAAAGCCCGTTGCCATCTCAGAAGCCGGAGTGGATCAAAATGCTGCAATTAGGAGATTATAAAGGGGGGGGGGGAGGCAGGATAAAGTCCTCAAAGTGGGTCAACT